>NW_026695224.1:18992500-19180000 GCF_021218885.2 Marmota monax
TGCAGTGTTTAAACAGGGAAGTTCATATGGCGGTTAGGATGCGAGGGTGGGATTGTTACAAAATAACCATTACAGAATAATCATGCCTTTTGTCAGGGGGTGTTGGGTCAGGGTACATTTTGACATAAATAACTGTTTTTAACATAAGTTTCGGGTTCCAGGAAAACAGAACTTAAACTTACAGAAAAGCAAAACTTAAACTTAACAGGAGAGCAAAACTTAAATTTAACCTTTACACAGCTATGGCCCCTTTCTTTCTCCAGGAAAAGCCTTTATTAAAAAAACTCTTTTAAATTCTTGCCTTGGAACTTCTATAATGTTCAGAGTTGAACAAGTGAGGAAGAAGAACTCATCAAGACAACCCAGTGATATCTTATTCATACCCTTAGGACCATAACTCTTTTTCTTTTGGTACCTGGAGTTCAAATCAGGAACACTCAACCACTGAGCCACATCCACAGTCCATTTTGTATGTATGTATGTATGTATTTTAGATACAGTGTCTACCTGAGTTGCTTAGCACCTCAAAATTGCTAAGGATGGCTTTGAATTCCTCATTCTCCATTCTCCTGTCTCAGCCCCCAGAGTCCCTGGGATTACAGGCATGCACCACCACTCCCAGCTAGGACCTTAACCCTTAATATCATCACACTGGAGACTAGGTTTCAATGTGTGAATTCGGTGGACATAAGTTCCCAGACCCTAAACCTACCACCCAAATCTCAGCCACCAAGACTGCAAACTACTAGAAAATGTCTCTGCTTATTTAAAACAACCCACTCACCAATCTATTTCCATCCCCACACTTGTGAGGAGCAGGACTGGCTTTCTCCATTGATTCTAAAGCCTGGGCCAGCTGGGTATGTCCAGGAGAGCCAGGTGGGGTCCTCAGGATCCTGTCTCCTGAAGGTGGCTCTTATTCTCTGTGAATCTGCAGACACTGTGATCCCCACACTGACATGATTATAACACACCTGAGAAGATGTTTCTCTGTGTGGTGTGTCCTGGAAGAGGCCTTGGAGGCTCAGGAGGTCCTGAGAAGAGATTCTTGTCCCTCATCCCTGAGAACCTCTCTATCTAGTAAGGTGTCCTTCTGCCTTGCAGAATTCCCCCTACAGTCTCCTGACCATCCCCCACTCACTATAACATCCACATCAGTGATTTTTCTTCTCCCTTCATTGCTGTCCCTAAATTTCTCTGGCCCCTCATATGAAAACCCTCTCATCTTTTCTCATTGTACAAAGTTAGCAAATAATGATCATTGTGCCTCTGGGTCCCCTCAAATCTTTTTCTATTAGACATTAAGAGGCTGATTTCTCATCCCAAAGACCTTGGGAGTCCCCCAATTCCAAACCTCTGACTGACATGCCCTCCTTGGGTACAAGTTACCCAAGGGGAGATGACCCCCTCGTTTCCATTCATTATATTTAAGCCCAATCAAAGACTTCATGAATTTGGGGCAAAAATGACAATTCCATTTGGCCATTTGGGCCACCAGTGCACAGACAAGGTTAACATTAAGCCAGAAGGGACCCAGCACATAAAGGACTTTCCTTTTGGTGAAGAATGATAGGTGCAACCTTATAGCATTTAATGAGTTCCTGCAAGGAAGCTTCCATCTTTCAATTCTGCAGAAGCACACTGTATTACCCAAAGTGTTTCCCACAATATTTTTTAGATACTTAATAGATTTTTAAAATTCTTCAGTGTGGAGCATGTGTGTGTGTGTGTGTGTGTGTGTGTACAGTGTTAGGGACCACACCTACCTCCTTGGCCTGCTAGGCAAGCACTATACCACTGAGCTACATCCATTCACAACCCAGTGTGGAATAACTTATATGCAATTAAATTAATCTACTGAGTGTACAATTTACTCACTCTGAGGTAATATGTAAGATAAGCAAACACCACCACCACAAGCTTTACCAGTTTCTTTCACTTCCTAAACTTCCTCATGCCCCTTTGTAGTCCTTCTTTGCCCTGAATCCTGCTCTAAGGCAGTCACCTAATTGCTTGGGTTCCTCTAGTTGGCCTTGCCCCAAATATGATGCACATGGACACTTTTAGGAATGGCTCTGTCATTTCACATACTACTTTTGAGATGCAAGCAGATCTCAGATTCCTTTTCCTGGGGAGTGGCATTCCTTGTAGGGACACACCACACTTTATCCACTGACCAATTAATATACATCTGAGTGTCTTCCATTTTTTGACCAATTCTAATAAAGCTCTTAGGAACATTGTCATAAATTATTTATATGGACCCAAGCTGTCATTTCTCTTGAGGAAAGATGGGAGAGGAGAATTGCTGAATCACATGGCAAGTGTGTGTGGAATGTTTAAGGGAAATAACAAATTTACTCCACAAAGACTCTGTCACTTTGCATCTCTACCAGCCATTTACAAGGGTATCAGTTGCTCCATCCTCTTCAACACTTGGTCTGATGGTCTTAGATCAAATTGTATTTAAACCATGTGTTGGGGGATCTCACTGCAGATGTTTGTTTTGACTTTTAGACTCTGCCTCCATCTTCCATCCTCTCTCTCTCTCTCTCTCTCTCTCTCTCTCTCATCTCTATATATGTATAAGGTATAATATATACAAACACATACACAGATACGCTCCTGACACTCTTCATCATTTCTCATTATTACTATTACCTTGGTCATTGTCAAAGCCAAGGCCTGTGTAAGATGGTGCCATAAATGGCAGAGCCCCTGGGGACCTTCACCCTAGCAGACTCCAGATTAGGAAGAAGCACTTGTTGTCCAGTTGACACAAAGGAGCTCATAATAGGACTGAGCTGGGAGGAGCCCAGAGCCCAGCTGAGAGCTAAGTGAGGAGAATCAGAGCAGAGAAAGCATCTGCCCAGGCTGGAGCTGGGCGATGGCTTGGAGCAGAGTACACTGGAAGGGGAACTGAATCCACAGCAGCCTTGCTGATTGGGTGGAGGTCAAGGAGAAGCAGTGCTCTCAGCATGATGGCTACTCACTTGTGGATAAAGCTGATTATTCCCCAATGTGGCTGAGAAGGAAACAATATTGAGGTGTGAGAGCCTATGGTGGGGTGGGGGTAGGCTAGCCAAGGATGGTTTGCAGGGGAATCTCTAGGCTGTCTGAAGTTGAGCCCCACACCCCTTCATCAGGGAAGTCAGGTTGAGCAGATCCTCCTAACCAGACGGGCTTCCATTCACCCATGCAGGGCTCAGGATCTTTCAGAATCTCCCAGAGGCATCTAATCCCTAGGAGTTCCCTGGACAGGCAGGCACTTATTTCGCACCTTTCCAGTGGATAATGACTGTAAATTGGACCTTGGTTTTATGTGGATGGGGTATCTACAGAAATGCCTTCACAAGAAGGGTCAGACTAAGAAGGGTGGAGCCCTCCTAGGATCTCAGAACATGGTCTATAAGAGATTAGGAACTATTGAAGGGCACCCAATCAACTATGAAGGTCACAGTCACATCTCCCTGCCACTGTGTAAGCAGTTCCCCACACTCCAGCAAGGTCACCTGTATTTCTCCATCTCTGGAAATCTTCATTCTGCAACCCCCAGAGAAGCCCTCCAGGTTCCTCAAGTTACATCCAGCTCTCTGCTTCCTGCTCTCCTCCCCGACACCCTCATAGGCCTGGGTCAGCAAGGACAGGGAATTAGTGACTCCAGGTGTGAGGAGAGGGGTCCTGGGATCTCAGAAGGCTGCAGAGGCTGTGCAGTACCTTCGGAGGTGGCCAAGGGAAGAAGAGGGGTAGGGCCCTGCCCACAGCACACTGGCTCCATAACCTCTGAGAGTTCAGAGTGACTCTCCTGCAGCACACCCCTTGCAGGGCACCACCCATTTCCCCGCCTCCTCACTGTCAGATCCAAATTCCACCTGGCAGAATGCTGCTCTGCATTTCCAGGTGAAGCCCAGGAATACAGAAGCATCCCTGGGAGCCGACCATGTGCCTGCATCGACTTCCTGTCTGGCTCCTCATCGTGGCCTATGGGCTCCTGATGCTCCTCATCCAGGGCCAAGGTGAGGCTGCCATGGGGAGGGTGGTAGAGACCAGGTTGGATCTGCCAAAGTGCACAGAGACAGAGCCTGAGCCTGGAGGGAAGGCACCAGGGCGGGGGAGTTGGTAGAGAAGACAGATGAAGGGGATGAGGGGCTGGAGGGTGAGCCAGAGAGGGTCAGAGCTGCCTGAGGACACCCCCATGGAGGAGTGAGCTAGTGTGAGGGGTTCTGAGGAGCACAGTATGGGCAAGTGATAAGCCTCTTGGCAAAGGAACAGGGATAGAGGACCTTCCCCTCCTGTGTGTGTCTGTGGCTGTAGCTACTACTCACCCTTGGATAATAACAACAGCAATATAAGAGCTTGATGGTTACATTTGGCTCCGAGTGTTTTGATCCCTTGGCCAGAGAAGTGCTGGCACCTTCCCTAGGCTCCACAGGCAAGGATACTGGCCCTGGGCATTACAGTAGCCCGTGGTACCACTTCTTAATGCTGATCTGAGTGCCTGCTGGGTTCCCTTCACTGGCAAACCCAAGTTGGCATGCCTTGGATTGTGTTCTGGAACAAAGGTGAAGTGCCCTGTACCTGCTAGAAGTCTCTAGGCCCTTATCAGAAGGTGCTGGTAAGAGAGTACCATGCCCAGGGAGTGTCAGCAGCCCTGATCCCTCCCACGCAAAAGGCTCCTATTGTGGGTGTTGTACATAGTCCCAACTTTCCCAGTCTAATCTGCACAGAGGAATCCATGGTCCCTTGTCCCCTTTGGATCACCACTGATAGGCTTCCTCTCTTACCTGGGGCTGAGAGAACGAGAATTTTTTCAGCAGAAAGATTTTTCTAGCTTCACTGAAAGATTGTATTTTTTAATATTTATTTTTTTAGTTATAAGCATACACAATGTCTTTATTTTATATTTATGTTGTTCTGAGGATAGAACCCATTGCCTCAGGCATGTCAGGCGAGCACTCTACCTCTGAGCCACAACCCCAGCCCCTCCCCTGAAATATTCTATTTTCAACAATCTTTTTCTTGAACTCACATACAAAAAAAAAAAAAACACCTGAGTCCTGAGAGGGTATAGATTTGTGTCCTACAGTCTTCTACCCACCAAGTCCTGGCTCCTCCACAGGCCCATCTAGGTCTTAAATAGGGTCCAGGTGTTACGCACTACTCATCTTTGTCTCTCACCTAAATTGTCACAAAACCATCTTTTCTGGTGTGACCATTTCCTCATCAGGACACAAGGAAACTTCACACCCCTACATACATACATGGATGAGATTCATGCAGGGCTTCTTCTCAAGGAAGCTGCGACATTATGTCATCAGGATTAATTAGCAGGCTTTGCCCTTTGTAATTACAAATATCAGGCATTAGTGGCCAGTCACCACAAAGAGTTACATGGACCAAGATCCCTCTGGCAAGGCATTGTGTGGAGACAGCATGTTGGTAGGGAGAGGAGTGTCTTTGGACTTGGAGGGATGCTGCCCAATTTCCTTCTCTGTTCCTGTGAGTGGCTGCTGCCCTGGCCTGTCCTATACCAGGGAGTATCAAACATGCAGATCCTAGGGGATCTGGTGGGAGAGAGGAGGAGGTTTGGAGTTTTTAACTTTTTCTTATGGAAATCAGCTCAGATCTACCACATTCTGGAGTGAAATCTTGAGCCTAGGGGAAGGAAGGCTCCAGTGATGTGGGAGCTGTGGAGATGACAACAATAGCAGGAGAACTGTGGACCTGACTGCCAACTTCCTACACCCTGAAGCACAGAGAGGACTGGGACAGCCAGAGAGCTGCACAGCACCCAAGAGCAGGCCATTCTTGGATAGAGAGAAGATTTAAACCCAGCATGCCGAACAACAACCTTTACCAAATATCATGACTTGGACAAGCCAGATATATCTAGCTTGACTTTTCAATGGCTCCTTGCCTTGATCTCCAAGCCCAGGCAGGACAAGATTTGTATGGTCTGAACTCATAGCTCCCATTGGTCCATGTTTCCACACGTCTGTTTTTCCTTACATGAATGATGCTTCTTTATGTCATTTCTTGTCTTCTCTAGCATGAGACCCTTGAGGATGGGAAACTTTAGTTCCATTCCCACAGTCCTCCTAGTGCATGACATGACCTGGCACAGTGAGTGCAGTGGACACTCTTGCCCCATCAGCCCAAAAGACATTCTGCTGGCAGTTGCTAGGGCTGAAGGATGGTGGCAAGGCACAGGGGTTTGGTGAGCCTGGAGGGATACTGTGAGCTGGTCGAGTGATAGTGGTGGTGGGGATAGGCACAGTAGGGGCAGAAAAATTTAGAAGTGAATGTTGACAGATCAGGCTCCCTCCACAAGGCTGAGCTGAGGAGGGCCAACCAGGCCCAGTGCTGTAGGTCAGCAGCTGATTGATGAGACCTGAGCCTGAAGTGCATCTCTGCCCACAGGCCAGGACTCAGTCAGCCCCATCCGGACCACACACACCGGGCAGGTGAGGGGCAGCCTCGTCCGTGTGAAGGGCACCGATGTGGGGGTCCACACCTTCCTGGGAATTCCCTTTGCCAAGCCACCTCTAGGACCACTGCGCTTTGCAGCCCCTGAACCCCCTGAAGCTTGGAGTGGTGTGAGGGATGGGACCTCCCACCCGGCCATGTAAGTTCTCCTGGGGTCTGGGAAACCTCAGGGATGGAGTGAGGGTGGGTAATCTGAGCCCTGGGCCAGGCTGCAGTGGCTCCTTCATCTACACTATACTGCAAGGCCTGGGGCTGTAGGTCAGTGCTAATGTGTTTTTTGCAAACTAATGCACCATCTTTGAAACCCAGGTACGAAATGAACAAATATACAAAAACGTATGCCTCTACATTGGGGTAATTCCCACACTCATTCTTCCAATGCAGAAGTAACTTTGCCAGGCCCCTGCCTCAGAGTGTGGAACCCAAAAGGCATTAGCTCCAGGTGCTGAACACAGAGCAGAAAATAATGTCCCTGGATTTAGCTTATTTCAGGGGTTCTCTCCCACCAGGGGAGATGATTCTGGGAGAGGGTCGGCGTGGCTCTCTGAACATATAAAAGACCTTGACTCCAGCAGTTGATGCTGCAGATCCCTGAGGAAGGCAACAGTGGTGGCTCCTTGGGGACCCCATCCACAGGGCCAAGGGAAAGGGGCATGTGCTTACAGCTCGAGAGTCAGTGGAGGGGTGAGGTTTTCTGAGAGTCTCAAATTGGGCTGTGGGATGCCCCATTACCCTTCTGTGAGAACTAACCTCCATCCACTCAGGCACCACCTGTGTGGGGACACCTATGCTCTTCCAGGCCTGAATGGGGACAGGGATAAGTGGTGATTGTCAACAAGGCAGCCAGTGTTTCCCACACAGGGCCCTAGAATCAGGATTGCCCAGCCGCAGAAGGAGTTGGAATCAAGTGCTCAACAATCTTGAGGCCTCCCTGGGGGTCGGGAATCCATCCCTGCTTCCCCGAGCCTGTGGCCTGGAAACCAGTAGGAAATGACTTGAAAGAAGGATCATGTGAGGCCAGGCATCAGTTAAGGCAGGGAGTGAGGTTGTCTGGGATGGAGTCAGGACCTGAGGTCTGAATTGACCACTGCTCAGCCCCTGGAGTAACTGTATTCCATTGTCACCAGGTGTCTGCAAAATGCAGATGCATTGAATATAGAGGCTCTGAACCTAGGGAGTACAAACTTGCCTCCCATCCCCATGTCAGAGGACTGCCTGTACCTCAGCATCTACGCGCCTGCACATGCCCGTGAGGGCTCTAACCTGCCTGTGAGTGTTAAGTCATGGTCAGTTGAAGGGTGGGAGAACATTTTTGGGAGAACATTAGAAGTGGGCTTGGGACATGGTTCAAGGTAGAGAGCTAGCACAATGTTGTGAAGGCCTGGGACTGACACCAAGTACTACATAACAATACCAACAACACTGGAAGACACAGGTTCAGCTGGCCACCACTGTGGTGTGAACTACCATGAAAAGTTTCTCACTATCAGCTCCAAGAATGCCTCTTATGCAGGAAGAAAGCTGACCTAGGCATGGAGTCAAAGAGCCCTGGATGCTCTCAGAGGCCAAATGTTCTGACCCACAAACCAACTCACCAGCTTGTACCCAGGAGATCCATGCAGGTGCCCAAAGGTGCACCTTAAGATCACTAAATTCCATGACCATGGTTTATTTTTTTGGGCCAGAGATTAGATGAAACTTTAAATTAATGTTCAAGTGGGGTAATCATAGAAACATCAATTTTCTTTTCCTTTCAGAGTAGTTCTGAGAAGAATAGATCCACATTCTGCTTCCTGGTTAGACTCCAAAGTATGGGAGGCCTTTTCTTCCAAATTGAACTTACTCTGTCACCAGTGCCCTAGGTCATGAGGTCCTATTAGTGTTCTGTGTGGGTAGCTACACAAGCCAAAGTGGTGTTCAAATTAGGGTTTCAGCCAGGATGCAGTTGGGCAGGGTGGCCACCACACGGTATATCTCCTGATTTCCCAGGTGATGGTCTGGATCCATGGTGGTGCCTTGGTGATGGGCTCAGCTTCCATGTGTGATGGTTCTATTCTGGCAGCCATTGAAAATGTCCTGGTGGTCACTATCCAGTACCGCCTGGGAGTTCTGGGCTTCTTCAGGTGAGCCTGGGACAGGGATGGTCAATGGGCACTGAGTAGACAGAGGACCATCCATGATCATCATCCTTCCATTTCTCAGCACTGGAGACCAGCATGCCACTGGCAACTGGGGCTACCTGGACCAAGTGGCCGCCCTACGCTGGGTCCAGCAGAATATCGCCCACTTTGGAGGCAACCCTGATCAGGTCACCATTTTTGGCGAGTCTGCAGGTGGCACTAGTGTGTCCTCACATGTGGTGTCTCCAATGTCCCAAGGACTCTTCCATGGTGCCATCATGGAGAGTGGGGTGGCCCTACTGCCTGGCCTCATCACCAGCTCATCTAAAGATGTCTCCACAGTGAGTATCCTTTACTGCCCAAGGCCAAATCTGGTGCCTCACCCTTCAACTTCAGAGCCTTTGCCACTCTGTCTGTTCCATGGGAACAAAGACTATGCAGGTGTTCTCTGGAACTGCCCAAACTGCCCACCACCCCTGGGTGTTTTGAGGAGCTCAAAGGTCAGAATCCACACACCCCTGCCTCAAGTGGTTGATTTTGCTCTATGGTGTGCAAAGCTGCATCCAGGGGTCCTCATCCTCAGAAGACACATGGAAGCAGATGTGATGTCTCCTCTGGATGATACCTGAGCTTCAGGGAAGATGGAAGAATTTCACATCTGCAGCAGTATAATAGGGTACACTTTGAGAATAAAGGGCAACACGCACAAAGCTGAGATATAGGCAATACCGCCCTTTCTTTACAGATGGTGGCCCACCTGTCTGCCTGTGGGCAAGTAGAGTCAGAGGCCCTGGTGAGCTGCCTGCGGGGCAAGAGTGAACAGGAAATGCTAGCTATTACCAAGGTAAGGATGAATGGACATTAGTGAGGAGACAGGGGCTATGGTATAAGAAAAACACAGTGCTTTCCACTGTGGAAAAATGATCTCATTTCCAAGGCCTGATTTTCTTGTATCCTCATAGCCTTGGATGGGAATTGAGACAACAATATGCCGAACCAGGTATACAATCTCTGAATGTTGGTCTGAGACTCAAGGGATTAGTTAGGATGGGTTGGAGTTAACTCAGGTATCATTAGAAAAGAGACTTTCCTTCCTGTCATCATGTAACTTGAATGCCCACTTAGACTTTCAGTGTCATTCCTGCTGTGGTGGATGGGGCCTTCCTACCCAGGCACCCCCAGGAGCTTCTGGCCTCTGCTGATTTTGAACCTGTTCCGAGCATCATTGGTGTCAACAATGATGAGTATGGTTGGCTCCTTCCCATGGTGAGTCCCCTCTCAAAACCCCTACAATAGTGTCAAGTGTGAGCAGCTTTAGACCTCGTATATCCTGGTCATCCCACTCCTAATTCTAGACTATTCCTTCACCACACAGCTCTTGGGCCCCCCTGAAATCCAGAAAGATCTAGATAGAGAGTCCACGCGAGCTGTTCTGCAGAAAATGTCAACACAGATGGTAAGACTTCTGGGGTCCTGCACCAGGTAGAGTGCAGTCAGACACTCTTCCTTTTCAGTAATCCCCAGGAACAAAGATTGATCTATGTGCATTTGTGGGTGGGGTTACCGCACAGCTTGACACCATTGCCCTATTCCCCGACATTACAAACCCCAATACCTACCCTCTAGCTCCTGCCTCCCTGCCCCAGAGATTGCCTAACCTGACTCTCCCTAATCACCTGGACTAGATGAAGTTGCCTGCCGAATGTGCTGACCTATTGATGAAGGAGTACATGGGAGACAACGAGGACCCCCACACCCTCCGACTACAGTTCCAGGAGATGATGGCAGACTTCATGTTTGTGATGCCAGCACTCCAAGTAGCACATTATCAGAGTGAGTGTATCTGAACCTGAATCCTGGCTTCCTAGGAGACCGCTCAGAGCTATGGGTCCCAGTGAGGTCTGATGTCAGGTCCTGACACATGTCTTTATCCAGACCTTGGTCCCAGGCACCTGAAGGCTGTTATCTCAGTAAATCCTTATGAGTAGAGTAAAAGATAGACATCACATTCATTTAACAGAGCAGGAAACTAAGGTAGTGGCACTCAAGGACTTCCCGTGACCACACCGCCAGGAACTTTAAGACATGACTTAACAAAGAGCCTTCCAACTGCCTCTGTACCATTCTGGGCTTCCAAGCCACTGTGAACATTCAAGCCAGCTTTGGACCTAGCAATCTTGCCACCAAAAGTGACACATCCTGTCCACCCTCCAGGTTCCCATGCTCCTGTCTACTTCTATGAGTTCCAGCATCGGCCCAGCATCTTCAAGAATATCAAGCCACCACATGTGAAGGCTGACCATGGTGATGAAATCATCTTTGTGTTTGGATCCTACATCAATGGCATTAGAAGTGAGCACTCCTTGTTCCACAGGAGCATTCTCATGACTACAGGGAGGCAATTGCTCTCATTGTCAATGAGAAACTGTGGCTTAGAGAGAACATGGGATCCAGTGTCTACCATCTTACAACTCAATGGGTCATTCCAGGGTTAGACCTTTCCCACTCTAATCTATGCACCTTCTATGTGTTCCCACCCCAAAAATGGTGTGTTGCATAGGAGAAGAGAGGGTTGGGTAAAAGCCTAATCATTTTTTAAATGACTTCAAGGTATCCAAAAGAAGGAAACTGCTAGGCCAAGGAGGAGCCCAGTGTTGATTCAGTTAAAGGCTGGGAGTAATAAAGGCAGGTTGGGCAAGCAGAGGACCTGGCCCTGGGACTGTTGTGATAGGGAAGGGACACAAGCCTGGGGCTGGGGTGGTGACTTGGCACAGGAGTGGACAGCTGGATGGGGTTGGCCAGGACCCGGACCCTTGCCTTCCTCCTCCCACAGTTGAGCTCACTGAGGAGGAGGAGCTGCTGAACAGAAGGATGATGAAGTATTGGGCCAACTTTGCTCGAAATGGGTGAGAAAACCTGAACACTCAGCCTCCCAGGGGACACTGGCCCTCCACTGCTCCCCTTATCTGAGGTGACCCCATTAGCAATTGTGTGTCCTTCATCACATCCTAGCCCCTCCACAACCAGAAGACCCACACTAAAAAAGGGTGCTTTGTGGGTACAGGTCATTGGACTTTTCTCTTAGTGGTCTAGAGGGTAAGCCATAGTGGTGGGCTACCATGAGAGCCAGCCTCTCACAGGGAAGGGCAACACAGGCCAGGTTTCCCTGCCCTGTGTGGAATGACACAAGTGAGAAGTCATTGCTTTCCTACATCAGGACACCTCCCCCCATTCTCAACAACCCTGTCTGTCTGGATCCCTATCCTGTCCAAAATTGGGGTATGTGGTCAGGTCTGAGTTCAACAGAGCTCAGACTGACCCTTGCCCTGCCCTGATGGGAAGGCATGTGCATAGGAACCCCAACGGAGAGGGCCTACCCCACTGGCCACTGTTCGACCAGGACCAGCAGTACCTGCAACTGGACATCCAGCCTGCTGTGGGCCAGGCCCTGAAGGCACACAGGCTGCAGTTTTGGACCAAGACCCTGCCTCAGAAGATTCAGGAGCTAAAGGGGGCTGAGGACAAGCACACAGAGCTCTAGCTTCCTTGTCAGGAAGAGAGGGGTTTGCTAGGTGTGATGGGGTCTTCCTGTGGTGCCCACACATGCCCACCCAAGAACATGGGTTGACCCACTCATTCACATAGCTATTCGTCCATACACTCCTCCATGGATCCTCTCTTGTTAGACACACTCAGTAATTCCCAATGCATGCCCACCTTCCTCCTCACCCCACTGTGACTGAGTCCTTCCCTCCCTTCCTCCCCTCTCCTTCCCTACAACCCCTCCTATCCCCTCCTCCCAGTTGCCACACCCTCCCATGCTGACAGAGAAGTTTTATGAAGCAGAGCTGGTACTTTTCCAAACCACTTGCCCACCTGTCAGCAAGTACCCCATGTTCTCATACCAGTGGGTCCTCTTAAGAAAAGCTCCAGTGTTTTACCCCATCAGGCTGCTGTGACAACAACAGCAACAGCAACAGCAACAAAACAACAACTCCAATAATGACCTAGCTCGGCACGGTGGCACATGCCCATAATCTAAGCCACTCAGGAGGCTGAGGGAAAAAGAATTATATGTGCATCCCAGGCTGGCCACTTGTGGAGACCTGAGTGCAATATAAACTAACAAGTCTGGGAGAGTAGCTCAGTGGTGGAGTACCTGCCAAGTATGCACAAGGTCCTGGGTTTGATCACAGTGCTACTACCAAAACATCAACAAATAAAAACTTGGTAGCTTATAAACAATGAAATGTGTTGTCTTCTGTAGAGGAGGTGACAAGTCCAGAATCAAGTGTTAGCAGATTTGTTGTCTGGGGAGGTCTTACTTTGGTTTCTAGATGGCACCTTCCCACCATGTCCTCACTTGGCAGAAGGGGCAAACAAGTTCTCTTAAGCCTATTTGACAGTTCCTAAACACAGTCCCCTCCCAATGATTCATCACTTTCAGCCTGGATTTCTTTCTTTATTTCCTGCTTTCCATCTACATGACCACAGCTTACCCTCTGGGGCACCATGCTTTCCCACTTCCTAACACAGGAGTCACCTCACACTCTTACATGGTACAGCTTCCTGCACCATCGAGTGGAAAGGATGAAGTACTGTTTTTTAATGACTTTATTTTTAGTTATTTATTATTTTTATGTGGTGCTGAGGATCAAAACCAGTGTTTCACCTGTGCTAGGCGAGCACTCTACCACTGAGCCACAACTCCAGCCCACTACAGATGCATACAGTAATACCCAAAGGGGCTCCCATGATGTTTTGTAGATTTTTAATTGATTTTAAACAGCCTTAGTGTTGAGTCTAAGTGTGTGTGTGTGTGTGTGTGTGTGTGTGTGTGTGTATGAGTGCGTACAATGTTAGGGACCACACCTACAGCCTTGGCCTGCTAGGCAAGCACTATACCACTGAGCTACATCCATTCACAGCCCAGTGTGGAATAACTTATATACAATTAAATTAATCTCTTGAGTGTACAATTTACTCACTCTGAGGTAATATGTAAGATAAGCAAACACCACCACCACAAGTTTTACCAGTTTCTTTCGCTTCCTAAACTTCCTCATGCCCCTTTGTAGTCCTTTCTTGCCCTGAATCCTGCTCTAAGGCAGTCACCTAATTGCTTGTTCCTCTAGTTGGCCTTGCCCCAAATATGATGCAAATGGACACTTTTAGGAATGGCTCTGTCACTTCACATCCTATTTTTTGAGACAAAAGCAGATCTCAGATTCCTTTTCCTGGGGAATTCCTTGTAGGCACACACCACACTTTATCCCAATTGATATACATCTGAGTGACTTCCATTTTTTGACCAATTCTAATGAAGCTCTTAGGGACATTTTCAGAAATTATTTATATGGACCCATGCTGTCATTTCTGTTGAGAAAAGACCTGAGAATAGAATTGCTGAGTCACATGGCAAGTGTGTGTGGAACTTTTAAGGGAAATAACAAACTCTTCTCCAAAAAGACTCTGTCACTTTGCATCCCTACCAGCCATTTATGAGGGTATCATTTGCTCCATATCCTCTTCAACACTTGGTCTTATGGGTCTTAGATTAAATTACATTTAAAGGACATGTTGGGAAATCTCATGTTTGTTTTGACTTTTAGACTCTGCCTCCATCTTTCATTCTCTCTCTCTCTCTCTCTCATCTCTACAGATGTATAAAGTAAAATATATACAAACGCATACACAGGTACGCTCCTGAAACTCTTCATCATTTCTCATTATTACTATTATCTTGGTCATTGTCAAAACCAAGGCCTCTGTAAGATGGTGCCATAAATGGCAGAGCCCATGGGGACCTTCACCCTAGCAGACTCCAGATCAGGAAGAAGCACTTGTTGTCCAGTCATCACAAAGGAGCTTATAATAGGACTGAGCTGGGAGGAGGCCCAAGACCATCTATGAATTAGATCAGGAGATTCAGGGCAGAGAAAGGATCTGCCCAGGCTGGAGCTGGGGCGATGGCTTGGAGCAGAGTGCACTGGAAGGGGAACTGAATCCACAACAGCCTTGCTGATTGGGTGGAGGTTAAGGAGAAGCAGTGCTCTCAGCATGATGGCTACTCATATCTGGATAAAGCTGATTGCTCCCCAAAGTGCATGAAAAGGACACAACACTGGGCTGTGAGAGCCTATGGGGGCTAGGGGGAAGCTAGCAAAAGTCAGTTTGCAGGGGAACCTCTAGGCTGCCTGAAGTTGACCCCACACCCCTTCATCAGGGAAGTCAGGTTGAGGAGATCCTCCTAACCCAGACTGGCTTCTATTCACCCATGCAGGGCTCAGAATGTTTCAGAATCTCCCAGAGGCACCTAATCCCTGGGAGTTCCCTGGACCAACAGACACTCATTTCACATCTTTCCAGTGGATAAGTTACTGTAAACTGGACCTAGGTCAAATGTTGAGAGGTAACTACAGAAATGTCTTCACAAAGAAGAATCAGATGGATAAGGAAGGGGCCCTCAGAGGTTCTTAGAACATCCTCTATAAGAGATTAGGAATGATTGAAGGGTACCAAGTCAGCTATGAAAATCACAGTCACATGTCCCTGCCACGGTGCAAGCAATTCCCCTCACTCCAGCAAGGTCATCTATATTTCTCCATCTCTGGAAATCTTCATTCTGCACCCCCCAGAGAAGCCCTCCAGGTTCCTCCAGTTACTTCGAGCTCTCTGTTCCCTCCTCTCCTCCACAACACCCTCATGGGCTTGGGTCAGCAAGGACAGGGAATTAGTGACTCCAGGTGTGAGGAGAGGGGTCCTGGGATCCCCCTCTGGGATCTCAGAGGGGCTGCAGAGGCTGTGCGGCACCTTGGGAGGTGCCCAAGGGAAGAAGAGGGGTAGGGCCCTGCCCGCTGCACACTGGCTCCATGACCTCTGAGAGTTCAGAGTGACTCTCCTGCAGCACACATCTTGCAGGGCACCACCCATTTCCCCGCCTCCTCACTGTCAGGTCCAAACTCCACCTGGCAGAATGCTGCTCTGCATTTCCAGGTGAAGCCCAGGAATACAGAAGCAGCCCTGGGAGCCGACCATGTGCCTGCATCGTCTTCCTGCCTGGCTCATCATTGTGGCCTATGGGCTCTTGATGCTCCTCATCCAGGGCCAGGGTGAGGCTGCCATGGGGAGGGTGGTAGAGACCAGGTTGGATCTGCCAAAGTGCACAGAGACAGAGCCTGAGCCTGGAGGGAAGGCACCAGGGCGGGGGAGTTGGTAGAGAAGACAGATGAAGGGGATGAGGGGCAGGAGGGTGAGCCAGAGAGGGTCACAGCTGCCTGAGGACACCCCCATGGAGGAGTGAGCAAGTGTGAGGGGATTGTGAGGAGCACAGAATGGGCAAGTGAGAAGCCTCCTTGCAAAGGAACAGGGATAGAGGACCTTCCTCTCCTGTGTGTGGTTGTGGCTGTAGCTACTACTCACCCTTGGATAATAACAACAGCAATATAAGAGCTTGCTGGTTACATTTGGCTCTGAGTGTTTTGACCCCTTGGCCAGAGAAGTGCTGGCACCTTCTGTAGGATCCAAAGGAAAGGTAATCAGCGCTGGGGGTTACAGAAGTACCACTTCTCAAAGCTGATCAGAATGACTGGTAAGTTCCCTTTCCTTGCGAACCCAAGCTGGCATGGCTTGGATTGTGTTCTAGAACAAAGGTGAAGTGCTCTGTACCTTCTAGAATTCTCGAGGCCCCTATCATAAAGTGTTGGCAGGAGAGTACCATGCCCAGGGAGTGTCAGCAGCTCTGGATCCCTCCCATGGCAAAGGCTTCTAGTGTGAGCATTGGACATAGACCCAATTTTCCCACTCTAATCTGCACAGAGGAATCCATGCTCACTTGTCCCACTTAGACCACCACTGATAGGCTTCCTCCCTTACCCGGGGTCTTGGAGAACCAGAATTATCTCAGCAGGAAGATTTTTCTAGCTTCACTGAAAGATTCTATTTAGAAGAGTCTTTTTTTTCTTGAAATCACGTCCAAAAAAAAAACAAAAAAAAAAAAAAACTGAGTATGAGAGGGTATAGAATTGAGTCCCACAGTCTTCTGACCACCAAGTCCTGGCTCCTCCACAGGCCCATGTAGGTCTTAAATAGGGTCCAGGTCTTACACACTACTCTTCTTTGTCTCTCATCTAAATGGTCACATATTTTCTGGTGTGACCTTTTCCACATCTTGAAACGAGGAAACTTCACACAACTACATACATGGTAGAGATTCCTCCTGCTGTTTCTTGCAGGGCTTCTCTTAAAGGGAGATAATGTCAACAGACTCCAAGTAGGAATATTTAGCAGGCTTTGTCCTTTGTAGTAACGAATATCAGGCATTAGTGGCGAGTGGCCACGTGAATTACATGAACCAAGAACCCATCTGGCAAGGCATTGTGTGGAGACAGCATGTTGGTAGGACAACAGTGTGTCTTTAGACTTGGAGAGATGCTGGCCAATTTCCTTCTCTGATCCTGTGAGTGCATGCTGCCCTGGCCTGTCCTGTACCAGGTAGCTTCAAACATCAGATGCTAGTGTACTTTGTGGGAGAGAGGAGGCAGTTTGGAGTTTTTAATTTTTCTTATGGAAACCAGCTCAGATCTACCACATTCTAGAGTGAGAACTTGAGCCTGGGGGAGGGAAGGCTCCAGTGATGTGGGAGCTGTGGAGATGTCAACAATAGCAGGAGAACTGTGGACCTGACTGCCAACTCTCTGCACCCTGAAGCACAGAGAGGACTGAGACAGCCAGAGAGCTGCATAACACCCTGATCAGGCCCATTCTAGGGGTAGAGAGACGAGTTAAACCCAATATGCCCAACATCAACTTTTAGCAAATATCATGACTTGGACAAACCAGGTATATCTAGCTTAACTTTCCACTGCCTCCTTGTGGTGATCCCCAACCTCAGGCAGGACAAGATTTGTATGGTCTGAACTCATCGCTCCCCTCCTAATGTCTCTTTCTGAATACATGAATGATGCTTCTTTATGTCATTTCTTGTCTTCTCAACCATGAGATCCTTGAGAATGGGAAATTTTAGTTCTATTCCCACAATTCTAAGTGTCTGACATGACCTGACACAGTCAGTGCAACGGACACTCTTTACCCATCAGCCCAAGAGACATTCTGCTAGAAGTTGCTAGGGCTGAAGGATGGTGGCAAGTCACAGGGGCCTGGTGAGCCTGGAGGGATAGGCTGTGACCCAGTCGAGTGATAGTGCTGGTGGGGATAGGGACAGGGATGGGCATATAGATTCTGAAGTGAATGTTGACAGATCAGGGTCCCTCCACAAGGCTGAGCTGAGGAGGGCCAACCAGGCCACAGTGATGTAGGTCAGCAGCTGATTGATGAGACCTGAGCCTGAA
The DNA here is from genome assembly GCF_021218885.2 of Marmota monax. Taxonomy (NCBI): domain Eukaryota; kingdom Metazoa; phylum Chordata; class Mammalia; order Rodentia; family Sciuridae; genus Marmota; species Marmota monax. Next base: position 19,010,457 of record NW_026695224.1, read on the forward strand.
GTGCATCTCTCTGCCCACAGGCCAGGACTCAGTCAGCCCCATCCGGACGACTCACACCGGGCAGGTGCGGGGCAGGCTTCTCCATGTGAAGGGCTTCGATGCAGGGGTCCACACCTTCCTGGGAATTCCCTTTGCCAAGCCACCTGTAGGACCACTGCGCTTTGCAGCCCCTGAACCCCCTGAACCTTGGAGTGGTGTGAGGGATGGGACCTCCCACCCGGCCATGTAAGTTCTCCTGGGAAACCTCAGGGGGTGGGGTTGGGTACTACAATCCCTGAGCCAGGCTGCAGTGGCTCCTTCATCTAACTAAACTGAACTGCAAGGCCTGGGGCTGTAGGTCAGTGGTAATGTGTTTTTAGCAACCTGATGCACCGGCTTTGAAACCCAGGCCCTAAATGAACAAATATAGAGAAATATATCTCTCTGCATTGGGGCAATTCCCACATTCATTTTTCCAATGCAGGAGTAACTTTGCCAGGCCCCTGCCTCAGAGAGTGGAGGCATTATTAGCTCCAAGTACTGAACACAGAGCAGAAAATAATGTCCCTGGATTTGGCTTATTCCAGGGGTTCTCTCCCAGCAGGGGAGATATGTCTGGGAGAGGGCGGCTAGGCTCTCTGAATCTATAAAAGACCTTGACTCCAGCAATCGATGCTGCAGATCCCTGAGGAGAGCAAGTGGTGGCTCCTTGGGGACCCCACCCACAGAGCCAAGGGAAAGGGGCATGTGCCCCTGCTTGAAACTCTGTGCAGGGGTGAGGTTTTCTGAGAATCTCGAGTTGGGCTATGGGATGCCCCATTACCCTTCTGTGAGAAACTAACCTCCATCCACTCAGGCACCAGCTGTGTGGGGACACCTATGCTCTTCCAGGCCTGAATGGGGACAGGGATAAGTGGTGACTGTCAACAGAGGCAGCCAGTGTTTCCCAGACAGGGCCCTAGAGTCAGGATTGCCCAGCCGCAGAAGGAGTTGGAATCAAGTGTTCAACAATTTTGAGGCCTCCCTGGGGGTCTGGAATCCATCTCTGCTTCCCCGAGCCTGTGGCCTGGAAACCAGTAGGAAATGACTTGAAAGAAGGATCATGAGAGGCAAGGCATCAGTTAAGGCAAGGAGTGAGGTTGTCTGGGATGGAGTCAGGACCTGAGGTCTGGAATGACCACTGCTCAGCCCCTGGAGTAACTGTATTCCATTGTCACCAGGTGTCTGCAAAATGCAGATGCAATGAATCTAGAGGCTCTGAACCTAGGGAGTACAAACTTGCCTCCCATCCCCATGTCAGAGGACTGCCTGTACCTCAGCATCTACGCGCCTGCACATGCCCGTGAGGGCTCTAACCTGCCTGTGAGTGTTAAGTCATGGTCAGTTGAAGGGTGGGAGAACTTTTTTGGGGAGAGCATTAAAGTGGGCTTGGGACATGGTTCAAGGTAGAGAGCTAGCACAATGCTGTGAAGGCCTGGGATTGACCCCAAGTACTACATAACAATACCAATGACACTGGAAGACACAGGTTCAGCTGGCCACCACTGTGGTGTGAACTACCATGAAAAGTTTCTCACTATCAACTCCAAGAAGGCCTCTTATGCAGGCAGGTAGCTGACCTAGGCATGGAGTCAAAGAGCCCTGGATGCTCTCAGAGGCCAAATATTCTGACCCACTGATCAACTCACCAGCTTGTACGAGATCCATTCAGGTGCCCAAAGGTGCACTTTGAGATCACTAAATTCCATGATCATCGATTATTTTGGGGGCCAGAGATTAGATGACTCTTTAAATTAATGTTCAAGTGGGATAATCACAGAAACATCAGTTTTCTTTTCCTTTCCGAGTAGTTCTGAGAGGAATAGATCCATGTTCTGCTTCCGGGTTTGACTCCAAAGTATGGGAGGCCTGATCTTCCAAATTGAACTTACTCTGTCACCAGTATCCTAGGTCATGAGGTCCTACTAGCATTCTGTGTGGGTAGCTACACAAGCCAAAGTGGTTTTCAGATGAGAGGTTCAGCCTGGATGGAGTTGGGCACTGTGGCTACCACATGGTATATCTCCTGATTTCCCAGGTGATGGTCTGGATCCATGGTGGTGGCTTGGTGGTGGGCTCAGCTTCCATGTATGATGGTTCTATTCTGACAGCCATTGAAAATGTACTGGTGGTCACTGTCCAGTACCGCCTGGGAGTTCTGGGCTTCTTCAGGTAAGCCTGGGACAGGGATGGTCAATGAGGGCTGAGTAGACAGAGGACCATCCATTGATCATCATCCTTGCATTTCTTAGCACTGGAGACCAACATGCCACTGGCAACTGGGGCTACCTAGACCAAGTGGCTGCCCTACGCTGGGTCCAGCAGAATATCGCACACTTTGGAGGCAACCCTGATCAGGTCACCATATTTGGCGAGTCTGCAGGTGGCACTAGTGTGTCCTCACTTGTGGTGTCTCCAATGTCCCAAGGACTCTTCCATGGTGCCATCATGGAGAGTGGGGTGGCCCTGCTGCCTGACCTCATCACCAGCTCATCTAAAGTTGTCTCCACAGTGAGTATCCTTTACTACCCACAGCCAAATCTGCTGCCTCACACTTCAACTTCCGAGTCTCTACCACTCTGTCTGTTCCATGGGAATAAAGACCATCCAGGTGTCTCCAGAACTGGCCACCATCCCAGGGTTTCAGAGGAGCTCAAAGGTCTGAATCCACACACCTCTGCCTCAAGTGTTGATTTTTCTCTATGATCTGCAAAGTTGCACCCTGGGGGCCTTATCCTCAGAAGACCCATGGAAGAAGGTGTGATGGCTCCTCTGGCTGATACCTGAGCTTCAGGAAATGTGGAAGGATTTCACACTTGCAGCATTATACACAGGATACAATTTGATAATTAAGGGCAACCTGCACACAGCTGAGATTTTGGCAACACTGCCCTTTCTTTACAGATGGTGGCCAACCTGTCTGCCTGTGGGCAAGTAGAGTCAGAGGCCCTGGTGAGCTGCCTGCGGGGCAAGAGTGAACAGGAAATTCTAGCTATTACCAAGGTAAGGATGAATGGACATTAGTGAGGAGACAGGGGCTATGGTATAAGAAAAACACAGTGCTTTCCGCTGTGGAAAAATGATCTCATTTCCAAGGCCTGATTTTCTTCTATCCTCATAGCCTTGGATGGGAATTGAGACAACAATATGCCGAACCAGGTATAGAATCTCTGAATGTTGGTCTGAGACTCAAGGGATTAGTTAGGATGGGTTGGAGTTAACTCAGGTATCATTAGAAAAGAGACTTTCTTTCCTGTAATCCTGGACTTTGAATGCCCCCTTAGGCCTTCAAGATCATTCCTGCTGTGGTGGATGGGGCCTTCCTACCCAGGCACCCCCAGGAGCTTCTGGCCTCTGCTGATTTTGAACCTGTTCCAAGCATCATTGGTGTCAACAATGATGAGTATGGCTGGATCATTCCCATGGTAAATCCCATCTCCAAATCTCCTTGATAATGTCAGGTGGGAGTAGCTTCAGACTTCATAGGTCCTGGTCATCTCACCCCCAACTCTAGATTATCTTTTCACCACACAGCTCATGGGCCCCCCTGAAATCCAGAAAGACCTAGACAGAGAGACCATGCGAGCTGTTCTGCAGAGAATATCAGCACAGACGGTGAGACTCCTTGGGTCCTGCACCAGGCAAGAGTGCAGCCAGACACTCTTCCTTTTCAGTAATCCCCAGGAGCAAAGATTGATCTATGTGCATTTGTGAGTGGGGTCACCACACAGCTTGAAAGCATTGCCCTCTTCCCTGAGACATCCCAAACCCCAACCCCTACCCTCAAGCTCCTGCCTCCCTGCCCCAGAGACTGCTTAACATGACTCTCCCTGGTCACCTGGACTAGATGATGTTGCCTGCCGAATGTGCTGACCTATTGATGAAGGAGTACATGGGAGACAACGAGGACCCCCACACCCTCCGACTACAGTTCCAGGAGATGATGGCAGACTTCATGTTTGTGATGCCTGCACTCCAAGTAGCACATTATCAGAGTGAGTGTGTCTGAACCTGAATCCTGGCTTCCTAGGAGACAGCTCAGAGCTGTGGGTCCCAGGTGAGGTCTGGTGTCAGGTCCTGACACATGTCTTTATCCAGACCCTTGTCCCAGGCACCTGAAGGCCCTCATCTCAGTAAATCTTTATAGGTAGAGTAAGACATAGACATCACACACATTTTACAGAGGAGGGAACTAAGGTAGTGTCACTGAAGGACTTGCCTGTCACCACACAGCCAGGAAGTCCAAGACATGACTTAACAAAGAGCCTTGCAACTGCCTCTGATCCATTCTGGGCTTCCAAGCCACTGTGAAGATTCAAGCCAGCTTGGACCCAGCAATCGTGTCACCAAGAGTGACACATCCTGTCCACCCTCCAGGTTCCCATGCTCCTGTCTACTTCTATGAGTTCCAGCATCCGCCCAGTATGTTTAAGGACATGAGGCCACCACATGTGAAGGCTGACCATGCTGACGAGATCCTCTTTGTCTTTGGATCCTTCATCAATGGCATAAGAGGTGAGCACACCTTGTTCCACAGGAGAATTCTCATGACTACAAGGTGACAATTGCTCTCATTGTACAATGAGAAACTGGGGCTAAGAGAGAACATGGGATCCAGTGTCTACCATCTTACAACTTAACAGGTCATTCCAGGGTTAAACCTTTCCAGTCCAATCTATGCTCCTTACCCCTGTTCCCACCCTAAACATGGTGTCTAGCATGGGAGAAGACGAGGTTGGTTTAAAGCCAAATTATTTCTTAAATGATTTCACAGTATCCAAAAGAGGGAGACTGGTAGGCCAAGGAGGAGCCCAGTGTTGATTCAGTTAAAGGCTGGGAGTAGTAAAGGCAGGTTGGGCAAGCTGAGGGCCTGGCCCCAAGACTGTTGTGATAGGGAAGGGTCATAAGCCTGGGGCTGGGGTGGTGATGTGGCCCAGGAGTGGACAGCTGGATGGGGTTGGCCAGGACCTGGACCCTTGCTTTCCTCCCCCACAGTGAAGCTCACTGAGGAGGAGGAGCTGCTGAAAAGGAGGATGATGAAGTACTGGGCCAACTTTGCTCGAAATGGGTGAGGACACCTGCACCTCTCAGCCTCCCATGGCACACGGGCCCTCCAGTGCTCCCCTTGTCTGAGGTGACCCCATTAGCAAATGTGTGTCCTTAATCACATCCTAGCCCCCTCCCCAATGGGAAGACCCACACTAAAAAAGGGTGCTTTGTGGGTGCAGATCACTGGTCTCTTCTCACAGTGGTCCAGAGGGTGAGCCATAGTGCTGGGCTACCATGAGAGCCAGCCTCTCACAGGGAAGGACAACACAGGCCAGGTTGCTCTACCATTTGTGGAATGACACTAGTGAGAGGTTATTGTTTTCCTATATCAGGACACCTCTCCCCATTCTCAACACCCCCATCTGCCTGACTGGCTTCCCTGTCCAAAATTGGGGTGGGTAGTCAGATCTCACTTCAACAGAACTCAGACTGACCCTCACCCTGCCCTGCTGGGAGGGCATGTACATAGGAACCCCAACGGAGAGGGCCTACCCCACTGGCCACTGTTCGACCAGGACCAGCAGTACCTGCAGCTGGACATCCAGCCTGCTGTGGGCCAGGCCCTGAAGTCACACAGGCTGCAGTTCTGGACCAAGACCCTGCCTCAGAAGATCCAGGAGCTAAAGAGGGCTGAGGACAAGCACACAGAGTTCTAGATTCCTTGTCAGGAAGACAGGGGTGTGCTAGGTGTGATAGGGTCTTCCCGTGGTGCCCACACATGCCCACCAAAGAAACATGGTTGACCCACTCATTCATATAGCTCTTCGTCCATACACTTTGCCATGGGTCCTCTGTTGTTAGACACACTCAGTAATTCCCAAGGAGGCTGTGGATGGGTAATCCAGTGCATGCCCACCTTCCTCCTCACCCCACTGTGCCTGAGTCCCTCCCTCCCTTCCTCCCCTCTCCTTCCCTACAATCCCCTCCCCCTCCTCCTAGTTGCCACACCCTCCCATGCTGGCAGAGAAGTTTTAGGAAGCAGAGCTGGTACTTTTCTGAACCCCTTGCCCACCTCTCAGCAAGTACCCCATGTTCTCATACCAGTGAGACCTCTATAGAAAAGCTGTACACCAGAAGCCCCAAGGTTTTACTCCATCAGGCTGCTGTAACAACAACAGCAACAGCAACAACAACCACAATAATCTAGTGAAGCACGGTGGCACATGCCTATAATCCAAGTAACTCAAGAGGGTGTGGGAGAAGAATTACATATGCATCCCAGGCTGGCCACTTGTAGAGACCTGAGCTCAAAATAAAACAACAAATCCTGGGAGAGTAGCTCAGTGGTGGAGTACTTGCCAAGCAGACACAATGTCCTGGGTTTGATCACAGTGTTACCAACAAAATATAAACAAATAAACACAATAAACTGTGTAGCTGATGAAATATGCAAACGTGTTGACTTCTGTGGAGGAGGTAACAAGTCCAGAATCAAGGGTTAGCAGATTTGTTGTCTGGGGAGGTCTTGCTTTGGTTTCTAGATGGCACCTTCCCACTATGTCCTCACTTGGAAGAAGGGGCAAACAAGTTCTCTTGGGCCTCTTTGGCAGTTCCTAAACACAGTCCCCTCCCAATGATTCATCACTTTCAGACTGGCTTTCTTTCTTTCTTTCCTGGTTTCCATCTACATGACCACAACTCACCCTCTGGAGTCACCTCATACTCTTACATGTTGCAGCTTCCTCCACCATGGAGTGGAAAGGATGATGTACTGTTGACTTAACAAGTTCAGGGACATTTTAGCAGACTTTGTCCATGACTGTCACAATACAAACCTGAGGCATCTGGGACTGCTGTCTGTGTACATTAAATGAAAAGAAATTTCACCCAGTAAAGAATTCTGTAGGCAACATGTTACTGGGAAGAGGTACGTACCACCCATGCCCCCTTTTTGGTACAGTGTGTACTTTTTGGTACAACCCTGGATAACAGGGTTGCTTTACCACTGAGCCATGTCCCCCAGCCCTTTCCATTGTATTTTGATGCAGAATATCACTAAATTGTTTAGGGCTTTGCTAATTTGCTGAGGCTAGCTTCAGCCTCCTGAGTCGCTGGGATTATAGACATGCAGTGCGTATGGAGTGTGCCTTTTGACTTGGAACATATCTTAGTTCGATTTGGGGTGCTAAACCAGTATGACTGACCTGACACTGGATGATTTGTAAAGGAAATAGATTTATTTAGCTCACAGTTTTAGAGCCTGAAAATCTCTGATCAGCTGACGGTTTCTGGTTTGGTCTTGGTGAGGGACTTTCAACTATGTCATAACATGATAATGGCATGACATCCTAGGATTTTGTGGGAGAGAGATCACTTAGTAAGAATGGAAGCAATAGACAGGGAAGAGGCCGACTTGCTCTATTTATGAAATCTCACACTCACCTCAAAGGAATTAACCCACTCCTATGAGAGCTAATCCACTCTGAAAGACTAGCATTAATCCTTTCACACGGGGCAGTCCTGAGCCAATCACTAGGTCCTACTTATGAAAGGTACCACCTCACTGGGGACCTGTCATCCATGATAGGATCCATTGGGGGGCAAACCCATCCAAACCATACCATTCTGCCCCTGCCCTCCAAGGTTCACATCCTTCTTTCAATGCAAAATGCAGTCATTCCATGCCTATAGTCCTCAAAGCCTGAAACCTTGCCAGCATGGCTCCAAAGAGCAAAGTCCCAAGTACCATCTGAAACTCAAGGCAAATGACTTCCAACAAGTTACATGGTTTCAGGATACAGCCTTGAAACAGGCACAGGGCAGATAGATAGTCCTGTTTCAAAAAGGAAGAAAAACCAGTAGAAAGGACTCCCAGACCCCCAGCAAGTCTGAAAATAACCAAAGAAGACACTAGATCCCCAAACTCCAAGTCCAGCCTCCTAGACACAGGGCAGGGTACTGGTCCCAGGGCCTTGGGCAGCCCCACTCGTGGGGTGATGCTGCTTGCAGCCCACATGGCTGCTCTCTTGGGCTGCATGCCATGGCCTGTGGCTTTCCTAGGCTGGCATTGCACACTGCCAATGGCTCTACATTCTGGGGTCTCAAGAGCAGTGGTCCCACTCTCATGGCCTCACTAGGCATTCTGGTGAAGAATCTTTGCAGTGACTGCACTCCAACAGCAGGGCCTCCAGAACTTTCCTTTGAAACCCAGGGGAAGCTGTTGTGACAGCAGAGCCCTTGGACCTACAAAATAGCTCCACTTGGGCATCACCAAGGTCTGTTGCTTGCTCCCTTTGGAGCAGCATCAGGAGTCATGCCTGGGCTTTCGTGAACCATGGTTGGACAGACCCAGAGCATTTTGCTAGAACACAAGGAGCAGAATCCTGAGACAATGCTGGGGCCCCTTCCATGGTCTTCTGGGCTCTTGATGGAAGGGCACCTGGAAGATTATGTGTAGGCCTCAGGCCTTCTCTCCCATGGTTTTGAAGCAGAGAGCCTGGCTTCTTCCCAACCGTAGTAATCTCTTTCCCATCCTCTATATTCTCACCCAATCTCCCATTTTGCTCTTTAGGTGGGCAGACTGTGCATTCCCAGTGTTTTAGGGTGTGCTTGCCTTTGCCAAGTATCATTGTAAATCTCACTGAAAATGACCAAAAATAACCACACAACTCCTTCTACATTTTGCTTAGAAATGTTGTTCCCTGAATCCTGTAGGTCTTCAATCTTATATATGGCCTTCCATGACGTCTTTAAGCTTGAATAAAGTGTAGTCAACTGTTTGCAGTGATCAAAGGCAGCCTTTCTTCTAATTTCCACAGATGGCTCCCACTTCCTTCTGAAGCCTCCTTAGGATGGCCTTTACTAAGCACATTGCTATCAGCATTCTGAATAATACCACTTAACCAATCTCTATGATGTTCTAGCTCCTTCTAGTCTCTTTATCGTCTGAACTCTCACCAGGAATACTGATAATTCTCCATTTACAGCAGTACAATACTTTTCTTTCTTTTTCATTCTTCAACTTCTTTTGTTGTTGTGTTCAGGGGATTTAACCCCAGGGGACTTAACCACTGAGCCATATCCCCAATTTTTTTTTTTTGAGATAGCATCTTGTAAAGTTTGTAGGGCTTCATTAAGTTGCTGATACTGAGGCTGGCTTTGAATTTGCAATCCTACTGCCTTGGAATTCTGAAGTACTAGAATTACAGACATGCACTTTCAAGCCCAAAAACCCAAGACTTTTCTTAACTACTCCCTCAAACTCCTCCAACCTCTGGTTGTTAACTAGTTCCAAAGCCACTTCCACAGTTTCAGGTATTGTTTGAGAAACAACACCACACTTAGTACCAATTTTCTGTCTCAGTTTGCTTTGTGTTTCTGTAACAAAATAGCCAACACAGGGTAACTATAAATAAAGTAATTATTTTGCACACAGTTTTAGATATTGAAAATCAAGATCAGGTGGCCCTCTCTGGTCTGCCTCTGTTTTTGTTTTTGGTCTGTTGTTGTGGTTGACACTACTAGGGATGGACCCAAGGATGATCTGCCACTGAGCAACATCCCTAAACCTTTTTGTTTTTCACTTTGACATAGGCTCATGCCAAGTTACTGAGCCTGGTCTCAAATGCACAAAACTCCTGCCTCAACCTCCCAAGCCTCTGATATTACTGGAGTGCATCACTTTGCCTGGCTCTGGTCTACCTCTGGAGAGGGCCTTGTAGCTATGTCATAAAGTGGCAAAGAAATGATATAGCAGGAGTTTATGAGATAGATCATACGGCAGGAGCAAAGCAAGAGACTGGAGAGTGGCTAGGCTGCCCTGTTAGAACATTCTCGCTTTCCAGGATATTAATATACTCCTATGAGATCCAATCCACTCCAAAAACCTTAGTCATGGTCCAATCACCTTCCGTTACACCCCACCCCTTTATAGTCCCACCTCCTCAATGCTGCCACACTGGGAACTAAACTTCCAGCACATGAATCACTGGTGAACAAACCACATCCAAACCATGGCAGAAAGATGATACTAGATTGTCCTCTCTGGAGCCTTTACCTGGCTGCCACGCCTAGCCTCAACCACAGCAGTTGACACATATTGATACATTAGGATCCACCCTGGGCAGGGCAGAAGGAGATCCCTGAGGTTGTCCTTGTCTTTTGTTTTTTCTAATGGAACCTGGCTCAGATCTGCCAATTTCTGCAGAGGCAGAACTTGAGACTGTGAAGGGAAGGTACAAGAGGTGGGAGCCACTGCAGGTGGCAAAAACATCAGGAGGACAGTGGCCTTACTGAACACCTCCCTGCACAGAGCGAGATGTAATTGCCCAAGAGCTGCACAGCACAAAGGGATGAGCCTCATATGAGCCAGAGAGGAAAGTTAATGAACCCAATGTGCCCATCAGCCACTTTCAACAAGTATCTGGACTGTCACAACCTAGATTATCTGAAATGCACCCTGTCCTTTGCACCATTGTTCGAAAGCAACCCCAGCTATCACATCATGGGTAAATTTTTCATGAGTTCCTACTGAAAAAAAAAGAAGAGGAAGATTGATATAGATATTATTATGGATATACACATAAGTAGATCAATAAAGGTATTTCTGCAATACTGTGTGTTTTCATTATAATGAAATATCTACTCAAATGTTCTAATTTATTATACAATGATACTGATAATAGTCTTTACTAAAAAACCCAGATTCAAATAAGGTTCATAATTTGCAAATAGTAGATCATAATACCAACTTTGAAAAATAATTATATTCCACCCATTTCTTTTTTAGTTTACACACAAAATTCACCTCTTTTCCTCCATGTAAACCTAACCCCACCATACATACCCTCCAGTCTGCTCTCTGTGTCTATGTATGGACTAATTCTGGCCTGTGTCATCAGAATACAATCAGGAGGCAGTTGTGGAGAGTCACAGTGGGATGGGCAGAAAGTTTCTGAAGCAAATGTTGACAGATCAGGGTCTTTCCACAGGCGGAGCTGAGGAGGGCCCACCAGGCCACAGTGCTGTAGGCCAGCAGCTGATGGGCAGGCCTGAGCCTGAAGTGCATCTCTCTGCCCACAGGCCAGGACTCAGTCAGCCCCATCCAGACCACTCACACCGGGCAGGTGCGGGGCAGCCTTGTCCACGTGAAGAGCACCAATGTGGGGGTCCACACCTTCCTGGGAATTCCCTTTGCCAAGACACCTGTAGGACCACTGCGCTTTGCAGCCCCTGAGCCCCCTGAATCTTGGAGTGGTGTGAGGGATGGGACCTCCCACCCGGCCATGTAAGCTCTCCTGGGGTCCAGGAAACCTTAAGGCTAGGGTAGGGAAAGGTACTTCTGTGGTCCCTTCATCTAAACTGCTCAGGCAGTTTTCCTCTGCATTGAGAAGATTCTCATATGCATGTTTCCAATGAGAGAGGATCAGAGTGTAGCAGCTGCTAACTTCCGCAGGCTCCCATCTCAGGCCTTGGCACCCAGAGAGCATTAGTTGCAAAGACACATTTGTCCCAGCTCACGTTTTGACAGAAGTTCTCTGCAGCCAGCGGATGTGTGTCTGGGAGAGTGTGAGATTGGCTTTAAGAACCTATAAAAGGTCTGAGGAACTTCCGGACCCGGGGGCTTAAACATGGACGTGCGCCTGAGGAACTTCTGGATGCTGTGGCCTAAACATGGATGCCTGAGGCACTTCCGGATCCAAGGGCCCAAAGATGGACGTGCACCTGAGGAACTTCTGGATCCGGGGGCCTAAACATGGATGCCTGAGGCATTCCAGATCCTGAGGCCTAAACATGGACGCCGGAGGCACTTCCGGATCCTAGAGCCTAAACATGGATGCTGAGGAACTTCCAGACCCAGGGGCTTAAACATGGATGTGCACCTGAGGAACCTCTGGATCCGTGGGCCTCAGTATGAACGCCTGAGGAACTTCTGGATCTGGAGGCCTAAACATGGACACCTGAGGAACTTCAGGATCCTAGAGCCTAAATGTGGATGTGCACCTGAGGCACTTCTGGATGCTATGGCCTAAACATGGATGTGCGCTCAAGGAACTTCCAGATCTGGGCACCTAAACATGGACGTGCACCTTTGAAACTTCTGGATCCGGACCCAGGGGCCTAAACATGGACGCTTGAGGCACTTCCGATTCCGAGGGCCTAAACATGGACGTGTCCTGGAACTTCTGGGTCCTTGTGCCTATAAAGGGCAGGGCGTGACTCTCAGAAGGGACGTGGCCCATGAAGGGGAGCTGAGTATGGGGCCTGTTGGGGGGCAGACTGAGCTGTGGCACCCTGAACTTGAATGTGACGGTTGCCTTCCCCTGGGTGTCACTTCCTCCCCTTCCAGGCGGTGCCGGGGAGGAAGTGAGACCAGGCGCAGGGGCCAGGCCACCGTCTTTCTCCTCGCTTAGCCAGGCGCCCAGCCTGGCTGGGGATGGGGACGTCTTATGACACTAGCTGCCTCCTATATCCCTGACCCAGGACCTCAGGGACCACAGGCAGGGAGTGCTTGATATGATTCTCCCCTGGCCATTGACCCTCAGCCCCGGGGTCTGCCCAGGGAGAGCTCTGTCTCCCAGAGGGTCAGGGGGCACATGTGACCTGCTGCTCCTTACACACTGTCATCCTGGGCAAGCAAAGGTCAGGACACTAGATGCTACTGAGAGTGACATCTCCTAGATGGGCGGCTGGGGACTTAGCCTCTATCTCCTGGCCTCAGACACTGGATGATCCCTCCCAAAGACAGAAAATAACCCCACACTGCCCAAGACTTATTTTTAAGCTTTGGATTCTGAAATTTTCCCGCTGCCACCTTCTTTGTGAAGCCAGTTTTTTAACAGAGACAATATTCCAGGGGGAAAAAAAACAACAACATGGAGTCAATCAAACCAAGCTGACACATCTGGTCCTCCAAGAGAAATCTGGTTTGGAGGGAAAACAGCCATTCTCAACTGGCAAAATACTGAAGTTCCCTTGTCCTTATTTTCTGTAAGCAAAATAAATAATCTGATGTTAACTCATCAAATTATTTTTGATGAGTGCTTGGCTCATAGGAAAACTGATTCTGTTTTATGGAATGAAGTGTTACCTGATTTTAAAATTAAAAATGAAGCCAATTAGGATTGTTAAATTACACTGTCATAATTCTGTTCTTTGATAGAAAAAATAAATAAACCTTTAAAAAGAAAAGAACCTATAAAAGACCCAGCAGTACATACTCTAGATTCCTGAGGAGGGAGCAATAGTGACTCCTTTGGGATGTCCCCTCTACATTCACTATGCAAGCCCACAGGGCCAGGGGCCAGAGACCAAGGAACAGGTGCAGGTGCTTATAGCTGGAGACTCTGTGGGAGGGATGTGATTCCCTGAGAGTCTCCTCTACCCATTCATGTACCACCTGTGTGGGGACACCTATGACAGGAATTATTTGGTCAACACATGCAGCCAATGTTTCCCAGACAGGCCCCTAGAGTCATGATTGTCCAGCCTCAGGGGGAGTGGGACGCAAGTGCTCAACAACCTTGAGACCTCCTGGAGGTCTGGGCTCCATCCCAGCTTCCCCCGAGCCTGTGGCTTGGAACTTGGTGGGAAGAGTCTCTGGAGAAGGATCAAGTGTGAGCAGGGTTGAGGGGGAGTGGGGACCGGGGGTGACTGACAGCACCCAGACTCACTCTGGACCCAAAGTCTGGTTTTGCCCACGGCACAGCTCCTGGAATAACTGCTATTATCACCAGGTGTCTGCAGGATGTGGCTAGGAATACACTGGTTGTGAACCTCTTGAATCTGACCCTCCCCCTCTCATCCCATGTCAGAGGACTGCCTGTACCTCAGCATCTACTCACCTGCCCATGCCCATGAGGGCTCTAACCTGCCTGTGAGTGCCAAACCTTGGTCAGCTGCTGAGTGGGAGGACACCTGTTTTGCAAGAAGATTTTTTAAAGATGAGAGTAGCCTGAGTCCCGCTGCAGTGTGGACCCTGATAAAAAGACTCTTACTAATAGGTTCAAGAAAACCTTCTTACTTGGGGTGAGTAACTGAGTCCTGGGCATGGGATTATAGAGACCTGGATGTCCTCAGAGGTCTTAGGCTGTAGCCCTAGGGTAGATCCACTACACAGACAACCCATTCATACCAGGGAGAGACAATCAGGAGCTCAAGGACTGAACTTTGACGTCACCCAAATTCCTAAACACTGATTATCTATTGAGCTAATAAAATGGGGAACACTGGTTAATGTTTATGTGGGACTTTCAGGGAGACACCCTTTTATTTCCATCTCAAAGGACTTCTGGTAATAATACAGACAGACTTTGATATATGGGAAGACTCAAAGGCATAAGCAATTTTGGATTTCTGAATGAACCAGAGTCACTTGCACATAAGAAATATCTTGTCACCTGCTGGGGTGCTGTCCATGTGGGTAACTACTCAAAGACTATCAAAAAGTGGGGGATAGAATAGAGATAAGCCTAGGGGGGATTTGGGCTGGGTGAGGGCTACATGGCATCTGTCTTGATTTCCAAGGTAATAGTATGGATCCATGGTGGTGCCTTGGTGGTGAGCATGGCTTCCGTATATGATGGTTCTATTCTGGCAGCCATTGAAAATATGGTGGTGGTCACTATCCAGTACTGCCTGGGTGTTTTGGGCTTCTTCAGGTGAGCCTGGGACAGGGATAGTCAATGGGGACAGAAGAGACAGATGATAGTCCAGTGATCATTGTCCCTGCCACTTTTCAGCACTGAAGACCAGCATGCCACTGGGGCTACCTGGACCAAGTGGCCGCCCTACTCTGGGCCCAGCAGAATATCACCCACTTTGGAGGCAACCCTGATCAGGTCACCATTTTTGGTGAGTCTGCAGGTGGCACTAGTGTGTCCTCACATGTGGTGTCTCCAATGTCCCAAGAACTCTTCCATGGTGCCACCTCATCTCATGTGAGGTGGTTTCCATGGTGAGTGTCCTCAACCACCAAAGCCAAGATCCACAGCCTTGCCCCTCACCATCATAGCCACTTCTACTCTGTCTGTTCAGTGGGGACAACAACAGTTGGGGTATCTTCGAAATTAATGTTGCTCCAAAGATTGCTCAGGGGTTCAAGGGTCACCTTCCACACAAATATACCTGACAGTGGTTGATTTTGCTCTATGGTTGCAAAGCTGCACCCTGGGAGCTTCATCCTAAGAAGAACTATCTAAACAGGTTTGATGGCTCCTCTAGCTGACACCTGAGCTTCAGGGAGGGTAGAACAATTTCATACCTGCAGCAATCCACACACAACACCCTTTGAGAATTAGGTGTCACCTGCACTCATCTGGGACTTTAGACAACACTCGCCTCCAGCCTGGAGGGATGATCTAGACCCTGCCTGGTCCCTTTACTGATGGTGGCCAACCTATCTGCCTGTGGGAAGGTGGAGTCAGGGGCCTTGGTGAGCTGCCTGTGGGGAGCTGCCTAGTGGGGCAAGAGCAAAGAGGAAATGCTGGCTATTACCAAGATCAGGCTGAATGGTCATGGGTATTGAGGAATGGAATGGAGACTAAGTGGAGCAGAATGCTCAAGTGCCCTTTAAACTCTTGGGACAGTTACCTCATTTCCATACTAATGTCTGCCTTTGAATTGGTGGAACAGGCCTTGAGGAACTACTCATGGTACATTTTAGGATGGACATTTAGGAGTGAGCCAGCAAAGGTGGAAAGCACTCAGAGGATATCAGGAATTTTCCAAACCTTGACCTTGCTTCCTGTCATTGAGTGTCCCCTCAGGCCCTCAAGACCATCTCTCATGTGGTAGATGGGACCTTCCTGCCCAGGCTTGAGGAACTTCTGGCTTTGGCTGGTTTTCAACATGTCCCCAGCATCATTGGTGTCAACAATGAAGAATTGAGTTGGCTTCTTGCCACAGTGAGGTCCATCCTCCTACCCCTTGTGTCTGGGAAGCCCTGGGGAGATTTTTACACATTTGTTGCTCCAGGTTCCTCCATCTCTAAATCAAGACTTTCTGCCACCCAGGGCTCAGACACTGCTGACACCCAGAAGGAAATGGACAGAGCGATTGTGCAGTCTATTCTTCAAAGCATGTTGGCACAGTTGGTGAGGTTCCTGGGGTCCTGAAAAAAATCTAGAGGACACCTGGCTCAGTGGTACACACCTGTAATCCCAGTGACTCAGCAGACTGGGGCAAGAGGATCACAAGTTCAACGCTGTCCTCTGCAATTTAGCAAGGCCCTATCTCAAAAGGGCTGGGGATATGCTAGATAGAGAGTGCCTCTTGGTTTAATTCCCAGTACTGAAAAAATGAAAAAAAATACAGGGCACACTAGATATCCTGTTCACTCAACAAACCCCAGCAAAAAAGACTGACCTGTGTGTTTGATAATATATGAGGTCCCCCCACAACTTGGTCCTTTCATCCATTCCCTGTTCATCCGCCTACCCACAGGCCTTTGCCTTCCTTCCCCAGAGCTTGCTTAAAGGACTTTCAATGATCCCCTGTGCTAGATGTTGCCTGCTAACTTTGGTGACCTGTTAATGGAGGAGTACATGGGAGACAATGAGGACCCCCACACCTTCAGACTCTACCTCACAAAGTGATGGTGGACTTAATGTTTCTGATTCCTGCACTCCAAGCAGCCCTTATCAGCGTGGCCATATCTTTGCTGAATTCTGGATGCATAGGAATGCAGCTCACAAGTGTGGGTCCCAGGTGAGGTCTCTGGTGTCCTGGTTTCCACATGTGTCTTTATCAAACTCTGGAAGCAATATACTTGGTAGCCCTCATATAGAAAATCCTCATGGTTAGTGTAAGAGACAGACATCACCTCTATTTGACAAATGAAGAGGCCGATTTAATGGCACTTAGTGATTTCCCCATGAGAACACAGCAAGGAAGTCCAAGTTTATGATTTACCAAGAACCTTTTCTACTACCCCTGGGCCAGCTTGGGGCTCCCCTTTCCACTGTCCAGATTGTATCCAACTTTGGACCTAGATGTCTTGAAACATGGGTAAAGCAGGGGAGCTCCAGGTGAGGGGGCCATCACATCACAGCCTGTTTATGCACCCAGGTTCCCATGCCCCTGTCTACATCTACGAGTTCTAGCATTGGCCCAACATCTTCAAGGACATCAAAATGCCCCATGTGAAGGCTGACTGTGATGATGAGATCACTTTTGTCTTTTGATCCCTAAAGGACAGTGAAGGTAAGTCTTCCTCATTCACCAGGAGCTTAGATGGAGCCCTAGCTGGGTCCCCAAGGGATGTCGCTGTAAAGATGAGGAAACTGTAGCTCAGAGAGAGAATAGGATGAGGGATCCACCATATTACAGTTCATAAAGCTGCTTTAGGATTAGAATGTAAGTCCTTTCCACTCCAATCTGGGATCCATCTACCTGTCCCCACCTTAATCATGGTATCTAGCATAGGAGGAGACAAGGTTGGTTAGAGGCATAATCATTTGTAAAATGACACCCCAAGGTCCAAAGGTACAAAGGACCTACTGGGCCAGGGGTGAGCCAAGAGTGGCTTCAACTAGAGACTGGGATGAGTAAGGGAAGGTTAGGTAAGCACAGGGCCCAGACCCAGGATGGTTAGTGTAGGAAAGGGACTCAGCCTTGGGACCCAGGGACAGGCTACAGCTGGGGTGGTGAGTGTGGCACAGGAGTGGACAGCTGGAAGAGGTTGGCCAGGACCTGGACCCTTGTCCTCCTCCCCTACAGTTGGGCTCACTGAGGAGGAGAGTGCTGAGCTGGAGGATGATAAAATACTGGGCCAACTTTGCTCGAAATGGGTGAGGACACCTGCACAACTCAGCCTCCCGGGGGCATGGGCCTTTCATTGCTCCCCTTGTCTGAGGTGACCTCATCAGAACATATGTGTCCTTAATCACATCCTAGCACCCTCCCCAACTTGAAGACACACACTGCAAGAGGGTGCTTTGTGGGAGCAGGTCACTGGTCTCTTCTCACAGTGGTCTAGAGGTTGAGCCATAGTGCTGGGCTACCATGAGAGCCAGCATCTCACAAGGAAGGGCGACACAGGCCAGGCTTCCATGCCCTGTGGGGAATGACACTAGTGAGAGGTCATTGCTCTCCTATATCAGGAAACTTTTACCATTCTCAATGCTCCTGCCAGCCTGACCACCTGGCCCGCCAAAATGGGTTGGTAAGGGTAAGGGTAAGTCTGAGCTTAGCAGAGTTCAGATTGAAGCTCACCCTGCCCTCCTGGGAGGGCATATACACAGGAACCCCAAAGGAGAGGGCCTAACCTACTGGCTATTGTTCCACCAGGACCAGCAGTACCCGCATCTGGACATCCAGCCTGCTGTGGGCCAGGCCCTGAAGGCACACAGGCTGCAGTTCTGGACCAAGATCCTGCCTCAGAAGATCCAGGAGCTACAGGGGCTGAGGATAAGCACACAGAAATCTCGCTCCCTTGTCAGGAAGAGATGGATGGGCTGCGGGCAAGTGGGGTCTGCCTGTGTTGTCCTCTCTTGCTCTCCAGAAGCCAGGGTTGACCCTCTCATTCACAGAGCCATTCATACACTCTTTATCTATCCATTCAGCTAACACTGATAAAGAACTCACCTCATGATGTTCAGTGGGTTCTCTCTTGTTAGATACACTCAGTAAATCCCCCCAGGAAGCTGTGGATGCCCACCTTCCTCCAATGGGCCTGAATATACTCCCCACTAGGCCTAAGTATATTCCTCCCTTTTCCCCTCCCCCTTCAGTACTTTCTGTCTCCTCTCCTCCAAGCACCTAGACACTCTTCAAAGGAGGGCTATGCTTTCAAAATGTTGCCCACACCTGAGTGTCAAAATCCCACATCTACTTCTCAGCAAGTCTCATGTATTCTCATCTCTGACATTGACCACTAGACAGACTAGACCAGAAAATCTGTTTACCTAAACCCCTAATCTTGGTACATTCAGACTGCTGTAACAAATATCATCACAAAGTGGGTAGCTTATAATCAACAGAAAATTATTCAGAGTTTGTGAGGTTTTTTCCAAGGTCAAATGCCAGCCTGGCATGGTGGCACACACCTGTAATCTCAGCAACTCAGGAGACTGAGGAAGGAGGATCACAAGCAGGATACCAACATCACCAACTTAGCAAGATCCTGTCTCAAAATTAAAAATGAATAGGACCAGGGATGTAGTTCAGTCACAAAGTTTCCCAGGGTTCAATCCTCACTCAGTACTGAAAGAAAAAGAAAGAAAGTAGGATGCCAGCAGATTGGGAGTCTGTCAAGAGCTTGCTTTTGGCTTTTTCACTCATGGACGGCACCTTCTCACTGAGTCATTACATGGTATAAGGGACAAATAATACCTCCCATGACCCTTTTGAAGCAAGAATTAAAGACAGGCAGTCAATGTAGATAGTAATATGGTCCATGGAGAAAATGGAGGCCAGGTGAAGTTCATGAAGTTGGAGACCACCCTAGGAGACTGGAATGGTAATGCCTCCTGAGCACTTTGAATACCAGGATTCCTTGCCTATACTGCCCCTCCTAGAAGGTGGTTCATGAAGCACCCCCTGAACAGACAGGGAGCTGCTAATTAAGGTCTCCTGGGATGCAGCTCCCTTCTTTCCCCATCACTCCACCTTGGCCCTTCCAGCCCTCCTGCTTCTCACCTTTTGACCATTCCACCAGTATTTCCTGTGCCTAGTCAGGAAGGAAGAGATAAGGGGGAAGAGAGCAGGAAAACAAAGAAAGTCTAAAATGTCTAAAAGGTGCAGGATGCTCTCACTTCTTGGGATACCAGGATACCACCAGCTATGGCCCCCTTCTTCCTCCCAGGAGAAGTCTATATTACTACTTTTTGAATAAAACCTCCATTATAGGCTTGCCTTGGCACTTCTCTAGTGTTCAGACTTAAACATTGGTAGAAGAAGAACGTATCACAATAACCGGTGGTTTCCTATTCATTCCCTAAGGACCCTAACTCTTCTGGTACCTGGGATTGAACTCAGGGGCACTCGACCACTGAGCTACATCCCCAGACCTATTTTGTATTTTTTAGAGACAGAGTCTCTCTGAGTTGCTTAGCATCTCAACATTGCTGGCTTTGAATTCCCCCTCCTCTATCCTCCTGTCTGAGCCTCCAGAGCCACTGGGATTACAGGCATGCACCACCATGCCCAGCTAGGACCCTAAATCTTAATACCATCATATTGGAGATTAGGTTTCAATGTGTGAATTGGGTGGACACAAGTTCTCAGACTGTAGTACCTACAGCCCAAGATCTCGGCCACCAAGAATGCAAACTACTGGAAAATTTCTCTGCCAATTTAAAACAACCCACTCACACATCTATTTCCATCCCCCACTTGTGGGAAGCATGACTGGGTTTTTCCATTGACCCTAAAGCCTTGACCAACTGAGTATGTCCAGGAGAGCTTGAGGTATGTCCTCAGGGTCCTGTCTCCTGAAGTTGGCTCTTATTCTCTGTGAATATGCAGACACTGTGAGCCCCACACTGACAAGATTATAACACATCTGAGAAGATGCTTCTCTGTATGGTGTGTCCTGGAAGAGGCCTTGGAGACTCAGGAGGTCCAGAGAAGAGATCCTAGTCCCTGGTTCCCTGAGAACCTCTCCATCCATTAAGGTGACCCTCTGCCTTGCAGAATTCCCCCTGCAACCTCCTGACCATCCCCCACCCACTATGGCAACCACATCATTGATTTTCCTTCTCCCCTCATTGCTCTCCCTAAGCTTCTCTGGCCCCTCCTATAAAACCCCTCTCATCTTTTCTCATTGTACAAAGGTAGCAAATAATACTCAATGTGTCTCTGGGTTCCCTCAAATCTTTTTCTCTCAGACATTCAGAGGCTGGATTTCTCATCCCAAAGACCTTGGGAGCCCCCCACTCCCCAACCTCTGACTGACATGCCCTCCTGGGGCACCAGTTTTCCCAGGGGAGATGACCCCCTTGTTTCCATTGACTACATTTAAGCCCAAACAAAGACCTTTATGAATTTTGGGCAAAAGATGACAATTCCATTTTGACATTTGGATCACCAGGGCACAGACAAGGTTAACATTAAGCCTGCAAGGACCCAGCACATGAAAGACTTTCCTTTTGGTGAAGACTGATGGGTGTATCCTTATAGCATTTACTGAGTTCCAGCGAACATGCCTCTATGTTTCATTTCTGCAGAAGCACACTGTATTATCCAAAGGGGCTCCCACAATATGTTGCAGATTTTTAATAGCTTTTAAAATTGCTTTAGTGTGGAGTATGTGTGTGTCTGTGTCTGTCTGTCTGTCTGTGTGTGTGTGTGTGTGCCTTTTGACTTGGAACATATCAGTTCAATTTGGGGTGCTAAAACAATAGAACTGACCTGACACTGGCTGATGTATAAAGAAAATAGATTTATTTACCTCTGCCCAGGTGACCCTCTCTGGTTCGGTCTTAGTTAATGACTTTTGGCTCTGTCATAACTTGGTAATGGCATGACATCATGGGACTTTGTGGAAGATAGTTCTCATGATGAGAGAGGAAGAAATAGAAAGTGAAGAGGAAGACTTGTTTTTTAAAAAAATATATTAGTTATTGATGGACTCTTATTTGTTTGTTTGTTTATATGTGTTGCTGAGAATCAAACCCAATGCCTCAAACACACTAGGCAAGCACTCTACCACTGAGCCACAACCCCAGCCCCAGACTTGCTCTTTTAGAAAATACACACTCACCTCAAAGGAATTAATCCACTCGAAAGATTAGCATTATCTCTTCATAGGGCAGTCCTGAGCCAATCACTAGATCCTACTTCTGAAAGGTACCACCTCACTAGGGACCAGTATTTCATGATAGGAACCATTGGAGGGCAAATCATACCCAAAACGTACCTTTCTGGCCCACCTCACAAGGATCAGGACCTTCTTTCAATGCAAAATGCAGTCATTCCATGCCTGTAGTCCTCAAAGTCTGAAACCTTGCAAGCATGACTCCAAAGTGCAAAGTCCCAAGTCCCATCTGAAACTTAAGGCAAATGACTTCCAACAAGTTATATGGTTTCAGGATACAGCCTTGAAACAGGCACAGGGCAAATATTCCTGTTCCAAAAAGAAGGAATAGCAAGTAGAAAGGGCTCCCAGACCCCCCAGCAAGTCTGAAAACAACCAAAGAAGACACTAGATCTCCAAACTCCAAGTCCAGCCTCTTAGACACAGGGCAGAGTACTCCCCATGGCCTTGGGCAGCCCTGCCCCTGTGGTGATGCTGGTTGCAGCCCACATGGCTTCTCTCTTGGGCTGCATGCCATGGCCTGTGGCTTTCCTAGGCTGGCATTGACAATACCAGTGCTTCTGTACTTCTGGGGTCTCAGGAGCAGTGGTCCCACTCTCATGGCCTCACTAGGCATTCTGGTGAAGAATCTTTGCAGATACTCCACTCCAACAGCAGGGCCTCCAGAACTTTCCTTTGAAACTCCAGGAGAAGCTGTTGTGACAGCAGAGCCCTTGGATTCTCTGCACCTGCAAAATAGCTCCACTTGGCCATCACCAAGGTCTGTGGCTTTCTCCCTTTGGAGCAGCATCAGGAGTCATGGCTGGGCTTTCGTGAACCATGCCTGGACATACCCAGAGCATTTTGCTAGAACACAAGGAGCAGAATCCTGAGACAATGCTGAGGCCCTTTCCATGGCCTTCGGGGCTCCTGATGGAAGGGCACCCTGGAAGATTATATGTAGGCCTCAGGCCTTCTCTCCCATGGTTTTGAAGCAGAGAGCCTGGCTCCTTCCCACCCATAGTAATCTCTTTCCCATCCCCTATATTCTCACCCAATCTCCCATTTTGCTCTTTAGGTGGGCAGACTGTGCATTCCCAGTGTTTTAGGGTATGCTTTCCTTTGTCAAGTATCATTGTAAATCTCACTGAAAATGACTAAAAATAACCACACAACTCCTTTCATATTTTGCTTAGAAATGTTCTCTGAATCCTCTAGGTCGTCAATCTTATATTTGGCCTTCCCTGACATCTTTAGGCATGAATACAGTGTAGCCAAGAGTTTACAATGATCAAAGGCAGCCTTTCTTCTAATTTCCACAGATGGCTCTCACTTCCTTCTGAAGCCTCCTTAGGATGGCCTTTACTAAGCACATTGCTATGAGCGTTCTGAATATGACCACTTAACCAGTCCCTAGGAGGTTCTGGCTCCTTCCTAGTCTCTTTGTCGTTTGAACTCTCACCAGGATTTCTGACAATTCTCCATGTACAGCAGAACAAGACTTTTCCTTCTTTTTCATTCTCCAAATTCTTTTGTTGTTGTTGTACAGAGGATTTAACCCCAGGGAACTGAAACATTGAGCCATATCCCCAATCCTTTTAATGTTTATTTTATTTTTTTATTTATTTATACTTTTTCTAAAAATAATATGTTTGTTATGTATGACCACAGAATGCATTGCAATTCATATGACACATATAGAGCACAATATTTCCTATCTCTGGTTATATACAAGGTAGAGTCACACATTGCTTTCCTAATCAGGAAATTTTACTGATGCTCAATGCTTCTGCCAGCCTGGCCACCTGGCCTAACCAAATGGGTAGGTTAGGGTAAGGGTGATGGTAAGTCTGAACATAGCAGGGTTCAGAGTGACCCTCGTCACACACTGCTAAAAAGGTGTGTGCATAGGAACCTCAATGGTGAAGGCCTGCCCCACTGGCCACTGTCCAGCTGTATCTGCAGCTGGCCATCCAGACTGCTGTGGGCCTGGCCCTGAAGGCCTAGAGATTGCAGTTCTGGACGAAGACCCTGCCACAGAAGATCCAGGAGCTAAAGGAGGATGAGGACAAGCACACAGAGCTCTAGCTCCCTATTCAGGTAGGAATGGATGGGCTACGTGCAGGTGGGGTCTGCCTGTGTTGTCCTCTGTTGCTCACCCAGGAGCCAGGGTTGGCCCTCTCGTTCCCAGAGCCATTAATCTACATTTGTCCATTCTGCCAACAATGATGAAGAACTCACCTCATGATGTTCATT
Source organism: Marmota monax (assembly GCF_021218885.2). NCBI lineage: Eukaryota > Metazoa > Chordata > Mammalia > Rodentia > Sciuridae > Marmota > Marmota monax. The sequence goes on from NW_026695224.1 coordinate 19,034,455, forward strand.
GCCCAGGCTGCCATGGGTCCTCTCTCATTAGACTCACTCAGTCAATCCCCCCAGAAAGCTGTGGATGAGTAAGCCCAGTGGATGCCCACCTTCCTCCACTGGGCCTGAATGTACTCCCAACTGGGCCTGAGTATACTCTTCCCTTCCTCACCTCACCTCACCTCCCCAGTACTTTCTGTCTCCTCTCCTCCAATCACCTAGACACTCTTCAAAGGAGGGCTATGCTTTGAGAATGTTACCCACACCTGAGTGTCAAAATCCCACATCTACTTCTCAGCAAGTCTCAGGTATTCTCATCTCTGACATTGACCACTAGACAGACTAGACTAGAAAATCTGTTTACCTAAAGCCCTAGTATCTTCGTACATTCAGATTGCTGTAACAAATAACATCACAAAGTGGGTAGCTTATAAACCACAGAAAATTATTCAGAGTTTGCAAAGTTATTTCCAACTTAAGATGCCCAGCCTGGCATGGTGGTACACATTTGCAATCCCAGCAACTCAGGAGTCGAGGCAGAAGGATCAGGAGTACAAGGACAGCTTCAGCAACGAAGTGAGACCCTCTCTGAAAGGACACTTGCAACATCTAAGGACAACACCACACATCGGAATCCCACATGAGAGATTTATTGTCATAGTATGGAGCAAACTGACAAGGCTGTCCTTCCTGGGATAGCAGCAGCAAGCATGCTTAGGGGTTGTGTCTGGGCTGGGGTGGGGTTAGCTTTGAGCAGGCACATTCAGAATCAAAGCCTGGGAGTACTTAGATAAAATGGCTCCTAAATCAAAACTTGGGATTTTAAATAAAATGACTATTTAAAATGACTCCTGATCTAAAATGGCAGATTTGGTGTCAATATATCATGCCAATATTCTTCCATTGTTATTTTCATAGATGTGGGGTTGTGGGGGGACACAATGGGGTTTCTTCTGTAGTTTCTTCCTGCTGGTTAAGGGCACAGAATATCATTCCTATGAAGGGGGTCAGGGAGGGTTTTAGGTGCGACCAGAGTCTCTGTAGTTGGAGCAATTGACCATGAGTCATAGGGCCCTGTCTTGGGAGTCAGGGGCTGGTAGTCTTGAAGGAGAAGATGTTGATTGACCAACTATTGGTGAATTTGTGGATCTGATCTTGCAGGAACTTCTGTAGGCAACTTAACAGACATGGTCAGAAAGGAACATAAAGGGGACTAATAGTGGTCCTTCGGGGTAGAGAAGCCAAGGCCACACTAGACTGCACATTCCCCAAGGGGACTGTTGGCCTACTTGCTGTTTCCTCTTTTCTAGCTGCTCTTGTAGTAGTTTTTCTCTTGTTCTTCCTACCCGTGACTGATGGACATAAAACAGCACTGCTCCTGTAGGTATAGGCAGAGGCCTCCTTTCTCTGCACTTAATATGTCTAGTCCACAGCGGTTTTGTAAAACCACAGAGGCTAAGGAGTCCAGTTGATTCTGAAGAGTTACTATAGACTCAGCTACCTTTTGAATATCCCTTATCAGCTGATTGGAGAGCTGATGAAAGTGGGAAATGGATGTGGTTATTCCTGCCCTTCCTGTGGCTAGGCCTGCTATAACCCCAGGCTGGCTTGTAGGGAAACAAATGGAATAGCCCATTTATGTCAAGGGCTCATACGAGTATAGACTTACCAAGGAGCTCTTTGGGCCTAGAAGACCTGATATTAAATGAGAGAAGCCAAAAATCTCTCTCCAGGAAGTGTGAGGGCTGAGAAGTTGTCCCCATAACAAGGTTGGAGAGGAAAAGGCTTTTATTTGGGAATATAAATCTTTAACATAGCCAGAGTTATCAGAAATGTAAACACAACATTTAAGTTTTTAAAAAAACTTTTTTTAGTTGTAATTAGACACAATACCTTTATTTTATTCATTTTTATATGTGATGCTGAGAATCGAACTCAGATCATCGCACATGCTAGGCAAGCTCTCTACCACTGAGCCCCAGCCCCAACCCAACATTTAACTTTAATATTACAGATGTCCATCCTCTCAAGATGTAGTTAAGCTATTTAATGTCATCTGATTCTGTAAAATATCTATTTTTGTTACTTAGGGCTGGATAATCATACTAGTGAATTTCAAGCCTACATAATTAGATTAGGAATATCTGTAGGCTTTAAAACTAAAAACTTCGGGCTTTGGAAGTTTCTCTAGATTTTTATTGGGCATTCTTGCTAATCATCTCTCTTTTTCAGCCTGCAGTCTTATAAGTTCTTGGGGGCTAACAGATGTGTATATCTTAGGTGAAGTGTTCTAGCTCTTAAGCTGATCTCTGCCTCTTTCTTAAATATCATTTTACAAAGTCAGCATATATTGTCTCTTTTTAAAGTCCATTTTGTAAGGTCAGACAGCAGCGACCAATAGGAGGTAAATTTAAAAGGCTGCTGAAGGAGGATTTTTTTGAGATTTTGCTCCTGGGCAAGACCCTCAGATCAACTGCACAGGTCCAAGGAGAAGTGAGCGGGGCTGGACCAGACTGAAATTTTTATTGGGCTTAGGGCAGGAAGGGAGGACTTGGGACAGAAAAGGGGGTTTTTTAGAAGCTCTTGTCATGCTGGGGTTGGCTGAGGAAGCTTGCAAAGATCCAGGATTGGTCTGGAAACCCTGCTTATTGACAGGTGGTTCTGTCAGTGCCTGATTGGTGGTTCTTTGGTGCATGAGGGTTGCTTAATCACCTCAAACTGACCTAACATCCTAGCCTTTTTGATAATATAGGGCGTCAACATCCAACTAGCTACTTACTGCTGATTAGGGTCACTGGGGGGAAGGGGGTGGTTCAGGTGTTGGTTCAGTAAAGAGGCTACTATAGCGGTATAGGGGCATCAGGTTGTAGGTTACTCTGGCAATTTCACCCATGTGCTTTGGGGCAAACCTGAGGAGGAAGGGAGCAATCATTAATATAAGTCCTATTACTAATATAGGAGTGAGAATAGGAGTCAGCCACATAATGAGGGTTGAGTTTAGCCAGCCTGGACAAGGGTCGTTTGATTGTTGCTGCTAAGCCTTTCACCCAAACAAAAGGAGGGTGTCGACATTCTTTTTGATCAATCCAGTTTCACTAATATCATACGAGCATTCTGCTTTGAGGAATAGACAGGTTTCTCCTTTGTCTGCCATCAGGAGATCTAGGGCTCGAAGATTCTGTAATGAAACTTGAGCAATAGATATGATTTGCCTTTGTAGGGAAGCAAGTGAGGCGAACGATACCTCTACTACCTCCCAAAGTTGTTGTTTAAGCTTCTGAGTAGTGGTTACTGCATAATCAAGTCCTCCTGCCCCCAGTCTGGAGGCAGTGAGTGAGGAGGCCAGAGAGAGTCCAACAATTACTGTTAGAAAGACAGCCCATCTTGTCCTGGAAAGGGAGATAGTAACAAGTCTTATTAATTCAGCCTCACTGTACAGAGTTAATTGAGGGACCAAGATGGAACCAACATTAAAAAGCAAAGGGCATGTTGAAGATTAGATTTTTTTGTTAGGGTATCATTGCACCAGAAAAAGAATCCCATCAGAGCAAATATTGAAAAAGAGATTCGAATGATCTGGTCACAGGGTGCTGAACCAGAGGCAGTGTAGCAGTTGGGGAAATTCCCTGATGAGTTATGAAAAAGAGGGACTTCCTCAAAGGCTGAAGAGGGGGCCCTTGGGGTATGGTTGAGGTATTGAGAGGAAGATGAATGGGGATCACAATTAATGGAATACGATGCAAACCTGTGCAGAGGAAGCAGTCTGAAATGTTATTAACTTTGGATAAATTGAGAAGCTGAAGGCCCTGACATATTAGGGCCATCCCTGAGAAAGGGTCAGCTTTAGGATGGGCAACTGATCCAGCTGGTGCTGGAGTTCCTTCTCTTGCTCCTGGATGTTTTTGTGAATGTGAAGAAACACTTGTATATAAGTTCTGCATATTCTAATAGAGGCTGAGGGGTGTTTGGAAAACCCCAAGAATAAAATTTACCATCAACACTAGAAGCCCAATTTGGGTCCCATGGTTCCCAAAGAGTTAATTTGATGTATGCTTGTTTCTCATAGCAAGGCTGATCTAGGAAATGTTTCTTGCATGAATTATAAAGACACCCGCCATATGTGTTAGGTCAACACTTACCAGATTCCTCAGTTTGGTCTGATATAAAGCATAGCATTGCTGCACATAGGTGGGACAAGGGGGCTCAGTTATATTCAGTAATGTTAAGGGTGACTGCCCTATTACAGCCAATGGAAGGATAATCACCTTGACCCATAAACTGAGAGCAGGTGGTGCCATCCTGGTGCCATGTCTCTTGGATGTAGAAGAACCATCTGTGGGTTGGGTTATAGCAGCTTGAGAGGAGTAATGATTACTAAAAGAAAAAGAGGGTTGGCAAGAAATCTTGAGTTTGGTGGGCCCCAACGTGCTAGAAGTCCAGGAGTGAACAATTGGAACAGGCACTTTTTTTAAGGCAGGAGACGTGGTACCAGGGGGAGTGACTCAAAACCTTGGCAACCACTGGGGTAGTGAGTATGACTGTATGGGGTCCCGTCCAGTGAAGTTCCAATGATTGAGGACGCAGTTACCAAAGTAAGACTGTGTGTCATCCTGTAGAAGAGGGTTTGATTCAGTTTGTGGCTGTACTGGGATTGAGGCAATGGATGGCCCAGGAAGGCAACAGTCTGTGTGTTCCCTTAGGAGTTTGTGTAGAAGTATGAAATAGGGCAGGAAGGACACAAGGGGAGAAGGAATGAGTGGAAAGCTTTGGTTGATTAAGAAAGGGCACCCACAGTGTAGCTCAAAGGGGCTCAGACCTGAGGGGGCTCTAGGGCTACCTGAATTTGGGTGAGGGCCAATGGCAGGAGATTGGGCCAAAACAGCCTGAGTTCAATAGCAAGTTTAGTAAGATGATCTTTGAGAATGCCTTTAGCCCTCTCAACCTTACCCAAGGATTGGGGTCCATAAGAGATGTGGAGCCTCCAAGTGATGTTGAGGCCTTTGGAGACTAGTTGAACCACCTGAGAAGTGAAGGCTGGACTGTTGTCTGACTGGATGGAGGCGGGAAGTCTGAACCTGGGATTGATCTGCTCAATGAGGATGGAGGAGATGGTGTCAGCAGTTTCCCTGGAGGTAGGGAAGGCTTCTATCCAACTGTAAGAGAGTGCTATCCCCCAAGTCACAAGCAGTTAGATCCTGTGCCATGCCTTTCACAAAGAAGTGAGGACTGTCCCTGAAGCCTTGAGGTAGGATTGTCCATGTCAGCTATTGAGACCTAAAGGATGTTGGGTTTTCCCATATGAAGTCAAAGAGGTAATATGAGTTAGGATGGAGAGGCACTGTAAAGAAGGCATCTTTAAGATCCAGGACAATATAGTGAGTGGTCGAAGAGGGAATATGTGAAAGAAGAGTGTGAGGGTTGGGAACCACCAGGTGAATGGGAATAACTGCCTCATTAATTAGTCCAGGCAGAGGTCCTGGACTAAGTGATAGGCTCCTGAGGATCTGCTTACTGGCAATATGGGAGTGTTGCAGGGGGAGTCAGAAGGGATGAGGAGTCCCTGGGCAAGTCTATAATGGGTTTCCTGTGGGTTTTGGAGATGGGAATTTGGGGACACAAAGGAAATTTAGTTTGGGGTTTCAGCTAGATATGGACTGGTTTGTGGTGGGAGGCTATGACTGGCATGGAGGTGACCCAGACCTGGGGATCCACTAGGTCAGTGGGAAATGGCACAGTAGGTAATGTTGGGTTATTAGAGTAAGGATTAAAGGCAGAAGAAGATGGGTGGTAGTACTCTAGGAGTGTAGTTGGAGGGTGGCTCCTAGAAGTTGGAGAACATCTCTGTCTAGGAGAGAACCTGGACAGGCTGGAGTGACCAGAGAAGAGTGTGTGAAAGGGTGTCCCTCCAGGGCACAGATCAGCTTAGCAGTTCTATTTGGGAATTAGGGTATGTCGTCAATCCCCATAACTGAGACCTGGGAAGGAAACAGTGTGGGCAGGCAAGACAGAATAGGGAGTTCCCGTGTCCACAATGAAGGTTATGGACTTAACCACTATCTGCAGTGTTACCCTGGGCTCAGGGAGGGTGATGGGGGTCCTCGAGTCTGGGTTTCTTCAGTCTTCTGCGAACACCAATAGTTCAAGAAAAGGGGCAGCCTGGCTGGTCATACCCATGCGTGGAGTCGCCAAAGAAGTGCCAGCCATGGGGCAGTTGCTCTTCCAGTGTCCTGTCTGCTTACTGGGGGGGCCAGGTCTGGAGTAGGGCAACGTGGGTTTGGGCATTGGCAAGCCCAGGGACCATTAATCCACATTTGAAGCAAGGCTCTGGTGGAGAGGAATCCTGGTTCCCCTGTGAAGCTCTCACTGGAGCCATAGGCCTCAGGGCCACCACCAAGGTCTGGGTTTGGATTGTTACCTTTTCTGCATTTGAGCCTGCCTGGCTACTTCAGCCACCTCTTCCTGGGCATTACAGATTTCAGAGGCCATTTTCACCAGATCTCAGATAGAAGTCTGAGGGCCCTCCTCAGCTCCTTTGAGCTCTTTTCTAGTATCATGGGCTGATTGAGTAATGAAATGGGTTGCTAACACTGTAGCCCCGGAGGGAGACTCAGGATCCAGCTTAGTATATTTGGTGAGGACTTCTGTAAGGTGGTTGAGAAATAAGGCTGGATTGTCATCTGGATCCTGGGCGATTTCTCTCAACTTTTCAAAGTTATCCACCTTATTAGAAACCACCTGCATGCCTGCTATAAGATATTGGGCCATGGGAGTGCAGTGAGTGCGACCTTGTTGGCCATCTTGATAGTACCAGTTGGTTTCAGTTAGGGCAGCAGCTGCTTTACCTGTGGAGACAGTCATATCTGTTAGACGAATCTGATCAGCATGATCTTGTGCAGCCTGCTGGATGCGGGCTCACTCATCTGGGGTAAGGGTAGAGGAGACAATGACATAGAAGTCATGCCAGGTAAGATCGTAAGTCTGAGAGAGGTATCAGACCTAACACATATGAATGTTAGCTAACACAGTATAGCATTACAATTAAAACATGGATTTAAAAAAAGGCTAAGAGATTTTAACTTTTTCATGGAAAAGTAGCAAAATGCTTTTGTGTTTTACAATATTAACCTTTAAATAGATTAGTCTCTCATTAATTTAAAAATATATTTAAATTGTATCCCACTGTAAAAAGTAACATAAAACTTATATATCTTATTGATAACAGGATCAGTTGTAGAACATTAAATGATATAAGTAAATCCCCAATAAAATTTGTTATCCTTATAATTCTAAAATTACCATAAAAATTTAGTTTGGTGAACACCAGCTTGATATAATATTCTTTTAAACCTTCTGCCTTAAAAACTTGCATACCTGGAAGATATGAACACATTTCATATACAAAGAAAAGGAATAGCATCATAATTCCATTGATGTTTTTATATGAATCAAGTTTAGCTTTTAAAGAAAACTTCGACTTTGTAACAGTTGTTGTTTAACAGTTGTATTAACCTAAATTCCTTCAAGATTATTTGTTCTAAAGAGTAAAACATGATAAACACAATGTTATAGGTAAATTAATGTTTTAAGAAATCCTTGTCATTTTAACACATAGATTAAACTTTGGTTTATATCAGTACATTAATATTTGGCCTTAGGAAAAAAACCTTCATTAGCTTTGACTGATATTCTCTCTCTCTCTCTCTCTCTCTCTCTCTCTCTCTCTCTCTCTCTCTCTCTCTCTCTTATTTAAACCCTCTTATTTTCTTCATCACATAAAGACTTTCTTATCCATAAACATTTTCTTTTCCTTCTATTAAATATGGTTCCATGCCTAGAACCTTCCAATTTCTCTTTCCCATCTGTTAACCCCTGTTATATTCACTTTTTGAAACAACCTTTCTAAATTTCTGAATTTAGACAAATTATTCCATTTTAATGAGAAGAAATACTATGTTATTTAAAGTACTTTAATTGAAACACAGTTAAAATATTTGGACCTCTTTGAATAGAGAATCACATTTGTTTACCATTTCATGAAAATACAGTGTTCAAGTATATAGAATTATGTCTGTTGGGACTTTAAATTTTTAATAACCTTGTTTTCAGAGGTAACAAAGCAATTTTAAACCCTTTTTTAATTTATCAGTTTATGAAAACAACAATAAGGTGACATAATGAAATTTAAGGACTTAAGAGTACTTTATGTTATATTTAATAGTTAACATTTTAACCTTGTAAATAAATCAGATGTCTAATAAACACATTTATTAGTAATCCCATGTCAAATCTAACTTACTTATTTTACCAAGATATCAGACAAGCATATTGAACAGTATTAGCCATTTCTCCCTTGTTGAAGAAAAGTCCTAGAAACAATGGATATTAGATATTTTATGGACATCAATATTTTATGAGTTCTTTGACCACCTGGAGAGACGTGTGAGGTAAATAATTCTAAAAACATCTTTATTTTCATCTATTTATCAATGTAGATTGAACCTTCTTAACTCAAGTGAATTAAAGGATCCATTTCTATTAATTTATGAGCACTCATTATATATATGCCAATTTGGATATCATGTACATGATATATAGATATACACACATATACACATACAACACATAACACAAACGTGCACACATAACACAATAACAAAGGCCTTGTAGCTTTTTGTAGGCAAATCTTCATTGCAATGTTACAGATGTTTGAAAAGTTGAATAAAAATAGGACTGAGCAGAGAAACATTAACCTGTGTGTGTAGGATCAAAACATGAACTAAAAAAATATGGAATTTAAGAGAAAAAAAAACAGAGTCCTAGAAAAAATGACCAGCTTGTAATTAATAAAGTACCATAGTATTAATAAAGTACCATAGTATAGTATGAGTTCAGGTAAAAGACAATTTTTACTTTTTTTTCTTCCTAGGGCCTCAGATCATTCTCCTACTGCAGCTTCTTCCACTTACATTTCAGTGTAAGGCCTGACTTAGGTTGGAAGGAGCCTGGTAAAACTGCTGTTCCCTAATGCTGCTCCTAGACTCCCCTGCCTTCCTAGGGTAGGAGACAGTTAGATAGGATCATGGACAGTGAGATCTTGTGTTTCGGTTAGGCATTGGAATTCCTTACTCTACCCTGAAGGATTAATCCCTTGAGTGTACAATTTACTCACTCTGAGGTAACATGTAAAATAAGCAAACACCACCACCACAAGTTTTACCAGTTTCTTTCACTTCCTAAACTTCCTCATGCCCCTTTGTGGTCCTTCCTTGCCCTGAATCCTGCTCTAAGGCAGTCACCTAATTGCTTGGGTTCCTCTACTTGCCTTGCTCCAAATATAATGCAAATGGACACTTTTAGGAATGGCTCTGTCACTTCACATACTACTTTTGAGATGCAAGCAGATCTCAGATTCCTTTTCCTGGGGAGTGGCATTCCTGGTAGGCACACACCACACTTTATTCATTGACCAGTTGATATACATCTGAGTGTCTTCCATTTTTTGACCAATTCTAATGAAGCTCTTAGAGACATTTTCAGAAATTATTTATATGGACCCATGCTGTTATTTCTGTTGAGGAAAGACCTGAGAGTAGAATTGTTCAGTCACATAGCAAGTGTGTGTGGAACTTTTAAGGGAAATACCAAACTCTTCTCCAAAATGACTCTGTCACTCTGCATCCCTACTAGCTATTTATGAGGGTATCAGTTGCTCCATATCCTCTTCAACACTGGTCTTATGGATCTTAGATTAAATTATATTTAAAGGACATGTTGGGGATCTCATTGCAGATGTTGTTTTGACTTTTAGACTCTGCCTCCATCTTTCATTCAATCTCTCTCTCTCTCTCTCTCTCTCTCTCTCTCTCTCTCTCTCTCTCATCTTTATATATGTATAAGGTATAATACATACAAACACATACACAGATAGGCTGCTGAGACTCTTCTACATTTCACATTATTACTATTATCTTGGTCATTGTCAAAGCCAAGGCCTCTGTAAGATGGTGCCATAAATGGCAGAGCCCCTGGGGACCTCCACCCTAGCAGACTCCAGATCAGGAAGAAGCACTATGTTGTCCAGTCGACAAAAAGCAGTTTATAATAGGACTGACTGACAGGTTCCCCAGCCTCTCCCAAGGTGTCAGCATCACTGCTTGCTGTGCTCAGGGAGGCAGGTTTCCTGGTCGTGCATGGTCCTTAGTGATTTTCAGAAAGAATATCAACTCACTTCACTGCCGGTTGGTGCCCGTGCAACCAGATAAAGCTGCACCTAGAGGTTGGAGCTGGGCTGCGTGCCGAGCCCTGTCCTCCGAAGGCTGGACTGCAGCCTCGAGAGTCTCTGTGGCCTGTTCGCCGCTGCACCTTCAGGCAGAGCCTGCTCTGGGGTCGTTCTGCACCCCCCTGCCAGGGGACCCGTGCTCCGGAGGAGGGGGACGGAGAGCCGCAGCGGCAGCCGCTTGGGCCCCTGGGGCCTGGCACCGGGCTGAAGAGCTGCGGAGGCCAGGGCGGCTCTGCTATGGTCGCAGACAAGCGCGACGCTCGTCAGCGCAGCCCAGAGACAGAGGCGATGGCGGCAGGGTTTCATTTCTAGAAATCTGGACTGGAAACAGAAGCAGCAGTTTGTATAATCCCAAGAACTTGCTTATACCAGGAAGCTGTAAGGGCAACATGAATATCACTGAGGAGATGTAACATGGTGGCAGGCGCAGAGAGATCAAGTCTCTGACATCTTCAACTGCGCGGGCATAGGGAGCCGTAAACTGTCTAAATGCTGTTTGCTCAGGATCACTAGGCAATGCTGAGCTGACGTGGATCTGGGGTGTACAGGCTGGGCCCCTCAGAACACACACACAGAGCCCGAATCGGAGGCAATTAAGCTCCGGTTCGCCTGCTTCGTGTGACTCAGCACTAACGATCCCGCTGAAATAATTGGCCGGCCCTTAGGAACTTACAGAGGTAAAAGCCAACCGAGCCTTCATAGGCAGTGGCCACAGGACTGAAACGGGGATTGGGAGAGACAGTCAGGACCCATCCGTTGCACTGGTCACCCGGCAAAGGGAACAAACGGTCACCATTTGCATGGGATATCACCATGGCAGAGAAATGGCGTCATGGGAGGAGGAGATAACTGCATTGAAACCAGCGCGACAGGTGTGTAATCCCCTAGCCATCTCTCTCCACACAGCGGGGAAACCTTAAGGGCCACTCCCAGCTCTCCTGTGAACGCAATAACCAGACCGAGGGAATCAGGAGTGGCGCGGGACTCGCGGCGCGGAACTCCCGGCTACCGCTCCCACCAGTGCTGACAACTGAGGTCTCTTGCACCAGCTACCGGGGGCGTGGCTACAGGAGGGCAAGCAAATTCGCTGGGGGATCTCAGCCCCAAGCTCTACAAACTTAGGGTCTGAGGGAGGCAAACAGGGAGAGTAAGCCCAGGTGTTCATGAAAACAGGGCTCCCAGGAGCAGCAGACCTGGAGTGTAGCCAGTATTGTGGTGAGCGCCACAGGTGAGCATGGCCTGGCTTGAGGAAACACAAGACAAGGCCCTAGACACTCAGGATTGGAGACCCGCCCAGTCTAGGAGAAAGAGCTGCTGCACAGTGAATGGTTCCCACCTATTGAGAGGAGAAGCTTGGCCCAGTGGGCACAGCTCCACCTACTGGAAGAGAAGTTAATAGAACTCTAGGACTGCATTTATTATTATTATTATTATCATTTTTTTTTCCTTTTTTTTCTTCTTTTTCTTTCATTTTCAATTTTTATTTGTTGTTGTTCTTTAATTTTTTTTCAATGTTTCTATTTTTTTTAATTTTTTTTATTTTATTATTATTATTATTTTTTTAATTTTAATTTTCATTTTTTATTATCACTATTATTTTTGTTAAAATTTTTTTTCGTCTTTTCTTTCTTTCTTTATTATCTAATCTTTGTTATTCTTGTTTCTTTTGTCTTTTCATTTCTTTTCAATTTTCTTATTCCCCCTTCCTTGAATTCTACCTGCCTACTCTCATTCTCTTTAGTGACTTCTTCCCTTCCCTTCTAATATCTTTCCTCTCAAGCATCAAATAAATCTATAAGAGTAAACAGTAACTCAGCAGTCAAACAGAACAAGAAGTAACATGAGCAGCATAAAAAAGCAAGGAAGAAAAGGAGTACAAACAATGAAGGACAGCCTAAATATTCAGGAGGACCTAGAGTCAGCAGAAAAATGGTCATATAAAGAACTCAAGGAATACCTTAGACAGATGGAATGGAACCTTAAAGATACGAGACAGCAAATCCAAACAGTGAAAGAACACTTTGAAAATGAATTACATAGACAGATAAAAGAAGAAGTTAAGCATCTTTATCAGGAGATTGAGATTATAAAAAAAAACCAAACAATAATTCTAGAAATGAAGGAAACGATAAACCAAATTAAAAACTCAATTGAGAGTATCACTAACAGAGTGGAGCAAGTAGAAGCCAGAACATCAGATAATGAAGACAAAATATATCATCTTGAAAAGAGCCTAGCCAACTCAGAAAGGCTGGTTAAAAACCACGAGAAAAACATCCAAGAGATATGGGATAACATAAAGAAACCAAACCTACGAGTCATCGGGATAGAAGAAGGTACAGAGATTCAAACCAAGGGAATGAGTAACCTGCTGAAAGAAATAATTACAGAAAACTTTCCAGAAATAAAAAAGGAAACGGATATACAAATTGTAGATGCATACAGGACACCGAGCACACAAAATCACAGTAGACCAACGCCAAGACACATTGTTATGAAGATATCCAATATAATAGGACTGAGCTGGGAGGAGGTCCAAGCCCATCTATGAATTAGATCAGGAAACTCAAGGCAGAGTAAGCAGCTGCCCAGGCAGGAGCTAGGGCAATGGCACAGTGCCCTAGAAGGAGAACTGAATCCACAACAGCCTTGCTGATTAGGTGGAGGTCAAGGAGAAGTAGTGCTCTCAGCATGCTGGCTACTCATATATGGATAAAGCTGATTGCTCCCCAAAGTGGTTGAGAAGGACACAACACTGGGCTGTGAGAGCCTATGGGGGCTAGGGGGAAGCTAGCAAAGGATGGTTTGAGGGGAACCTCTAGGCTGCCTGAAGTTGAGCTCCACACACCTTCATCAGGGATGTCAGATTGAGCAGGTCCTCCTAACCCACACTGGCTTCCATTCACCCATGCAGGGCTCAGGATGTTTCAGAATCTTCTAGAGACACCTAATCCCTGGGAGTTCCCTGGACCAACAGACACTCATTTCACATCTTTCTAGTGGATAAGTGACTGTAAACTGGACCTACGTCATATTTAAGAGGTATCTACAGAAATGCCTTCACAAAGAAGAATCAGATTGATAAGGGAGGGGCCCTCAGAGGCTCTCAGAACATGGTCTATAAGAAATTAGGAACTATTGAAGGGCACCCAGTCAGCTATGAAGGTCACAGTCACACCTCCCTGCCACTGTGCAAGCAGTTCCCCTCACTCCAGCAAGGTCATCTGTATTTCTCCATCTGTGGAAATCTTCATTCTGCCCCGCCTCAGAGAAGCCCTCCAGGTTCCTCCAGTTACATCCAGCTGTCTGCTCCCTTCTCTCCTCCCCAACACCCTCATGGGCCTGTAACAGCAAAGACAGGGAATTAGTGACTCCAGGTGTGAGGAGAGGGGTCCTGGGATTTCAGAAGAACTGCAGAGGCTGTGTGGCACCTTGGGTGGTGGCCAAGGGAAGAAGAGGGGTAGGGCCCTGCCCGCTGCACACTGGCTCCATGACCTCTGAGATTTCAGAGTGACTCTCCTGCAGCACACACCTTGCAGGACACCACCCATTTCCCAGCCTTTTCACTGTCAGGTCCAAATTCCATCTGGGCAGAATGCTGCTCTGCATTTCCAGGCGAAGCCCAGAGAATACAGAAGCAGCCCTGGGAGCCGACCATGTGCCTGCATCGACTTCCTGCCTGGCTCCTCATCGTGGCCTATGGGCTCCTGATGCTCCTCATCCAGGGCCAGGGTGAGGCTGCCATAGGGAGGGTGGTAGAGACCAGGTTGGATCTGCCAAAGTGCACAGAGACAGAGCCTGAGCCTGGAGGGAAGGCACCAGGGCGGGGGAGTTGGTAGAGGAGATAGATGAAGGGGATGAGGGGCAGCAGGGTGAGCCAGAGAGGGTCAGAGCTGCCTGAGGACACCCCCATGGAGGAGTGAGCTAGTGTGAAGGGATTCTGAGGAGCACAGTATGGGCAAATCAGAAGCCTCCTTGCAAAGGAACAGGGATAGAGGACCTTCTCCTCCTGTGTGTGGCTGTGGCTGTAGCTACTACTCACCCTTGGATAATAACAACAGCAATATAAGAGCTTGATGGTTACATTTGGCTCTGAGTGTTTTGACTCCTTGGACAGAGAAGTGCTGGCACCTTCTTTAGGTTCCACAGGAAAGGTAACTAGCTCTGAGTTGTTTTTTGCTTTGCTAAATTGCTGAGGCTGGCTTTGAACTTGCAATTTCTTCTTCTTTTGGGGAGTGGCCTTGCATGTACACATCTGCCACACTTTATCCAGTTACCAGTTGATGCACATCTGAATGACTTCCATTTGTCCTCCTCTTTCTCCTCCTCCTCTTTCTCCTCCTCCTACTCCTCCTCCTCCTCTTCCTCCTCCTCCTCCTTCTTCTTCTTTTTTCCCCACTTATTAGTGGAGACTTAACCCATGGGCACTCTAAAACTGATCTACATATCCATCCCTGTTTATTTTAGTTTGAGTTGGGTGTCATTAACTTGGCCAGGCTGGCCTCCAACTTCCAATCCTCGTCTTTTGACCCCCTGAGTACCTGAATTGCAATTAGTGTACCATCACACCTGGCTTAGGCTATTATACATAAAACTTGTGGTGGACATTTTCAGAAATCACTTTGTGAACATGTGCTCTGCATTTTTGTTTGTTTGTTTGCTTGTTTGTTTTGTTTTTGGGAAAAGCCCTGAGATTAGAATCCTCTGGGTAAACACTGAGATTGAGTGAAAGTTGGTTTTTTTTTCTTTCTTTCTTCCTTTTTATTTTTTGGTGGAGAGGGTACTGGGGATTTAACTCAGGGGTGCTTCACTACTGATTACAGCCCAAATCCATTTTCTATTTATTTATTTTTTATTTTGAGACTGGGTCTCCCTAAGATGCTGAGGGACTAACTAAGTTTCTAAAGCTCACCTTTAACTCAAAATCCTCTGGTGTCTGCACCGCAAGTTGCTGAGATTATAAGCATGTGCCACTGCTCCCAGCTCTGGTTAACTTTTAAGGACAATGTCTAGCTATCTCCCAAAATCACAATATCATTTTTTATCTCATCAACCAAATCTGAGTGTGACAAATGCTCCATATTCTCACCAACACTTGCTTTTAGGGGGTCTTAAACCTGTTGAGATGAGATGGGCCTGTAGCAGCGATTTATCATTGCAGATATTTTTCCTGGATTTTTAGCTTTTGCTTCAATCTTCTCTGTTTCTCTCTCTCTCTCTCTCTCTCTCTCTCTCTCTCTCTCTCTCTCTCTCTCTCTCTCTCTCTCCTGTCTCTCTCTCTCTCTCTCTCTCTCTCTCTCTCTCCTCTTCTCTTCTCTTCTCTTCTCTCAGACTTTCTCTAGATCATTACATATACGTAAGTTTTTCACCCCACCTCACCCCGCACATGCCCTAATGCTCTGAAGACTGTTCTTCATTCCATAGTTTACTGTTAGTTTGGGGACCTTCGCCAAGAGGTAGACAGCAACTTCCAGGTTAAGAAGGAGCACTGTGTTTTTCAGTTGACATAAAGGAGCTTATACTATGACTATGAACCGGGAGGAGCTAGAATATCTCAGCCTACACAACCCCAGCTATGAACTAGGTCAGGAGAATACAGAGAGAGCATCTGCCTGGACAGGAGCTGGGACAGTGGCTTGGACCACAGTGCAGTGGACGGAAAAGTTTGAATTAACAACAGACCTTGCTCTTTAGATAGAAGTCAAGGAGAAGCCCAGGACACAGCCACCTAGGAACATTAGCACTCCTAGAAAGACACCAGTAAAGGACACTTGCTATCCTGGTGTGTAGGAATGAACCCAGGCTAGCATTAAGAAGCCAAGGCCTGTTATGAGAAGGTACTGAAGGTCATCTGAGGTGGAGCCCCACAGGCAGAACAGGCACTCGTGTCTCCTGCTATATTCGCTATGTACTTGCAGGATTCTAGAAGTTTTGGGAGATAGGTTATGGGCCTGTCTCCCCAGCAGCACCAGACACCCAAGAGAGCCCTTCCAGGTCCACAGTGCTAGAACCAGAAAGAACTCAGAATGTTTGTCAGGTGCATAAATAACAGTAAACTCAACCTCAGAGGGAGCTGTCCTCAGGGGAAGCCACAGGGTAGGAGGAGGGACAGTGGAGGGGGGTGGGTTCTTAAGAAGTGTCACAGTTGCAGTCACCAGTGTATTTCAACAGAGCAAGCAGGACCGAATAGGGACAGGTTTACACAGACCCTCAGACCAGGACTACAAGGACCTTGGAGGGAACTCAGGAAACTATGAATGCTGAGAGGAAGAAGGACTTCCCAGTACCACGGGCACAGTCACACTGCCCAGTTTGCTCAGGCAGTCCCCGTCTTCCCCCAAGGTCATCATTCTCACCTGTGGGGGATCTTCATTTTGTGTCCCCTCAGAGAAGCCCTCCTGGCTCCTTCAATTACAGCCCACTGCTCCCTCCTCTCCACCCCAACACCCTCATGGGCCAGTGTTACGGTTTAGAGAGAGGGTGTCCCCCAAAGCTCATGTGTGAGACAATACCAGAAAGTTTAGGGGTGACATGATTGGGTTATGAGAGCCTTAACCCAATCATTGATTAATCCCCTGATGAGGGTTCACTGGATGGTAACTGTAGCCATGGAGGGTGGAGCTGGAGGAGGTGGGGCAGGCCTGGGGGGTATGTATTTTGTCTTTTTTGAGTGAAGCTTGCTCTCTCTCTGCTTCCTGGTATGATGTCTTGAGCAACTCTCCTCCACTACACCCTTCCTCCATGAAATTCAGCTTCTCCTTAAGACCTAAGCAATGGATCCAGCTCTCTATGGACTGAGAACTTTGAAACCATGAGCCTCAAATGAATTTTTCCTTCTCTATGTTATTCTTGTCAGGTCTTTTGGGCACAGAAGAAAAATAAAGTAGACTAAAAGAGCCAGAGGCTGCTAGGACAATAAATTAGTAACTCCAGGGGTGAGGAGTAGGTTCCTGGGATCTCAAAGCAGTTATAGTGGCCATGCAGCACCTTGAGAGCGGACAAAGGAGTGCAGCCCTGTCCTTCCTGGTACCCAATGCCTCTGTAACCTCTGCGAGTTCAGAGTGGCTCTCCCACAGTGCCCAGCTTGCAGGACACCACTCATTGCTCTGCCTCCTCCCTGCAGTGTCCGAACTCCACCTGGGCCCAGGACCTTCTCTGTGCTGGCCTCTGAAGCACAGCAACCACAGCAGCACAGAAACATCCCTGGGAAATGACCGTGTGGCTGCACAGAGTTCAAGGGAAGCTGGGCATCGTGGCCTGTGGGCTCCTGCTGCTCCTCCTCCAAGGCCAGGGTAAGGCTCACATCGGGATTGGGGTGTCAGACTCTGTGTTCCCATCAGCCAAATGGTGTAGAAGAAGAGACTGAGGCTGCAGGAAGGTAGGCTGGTGGAAATGATAGAGGACAGGACAGAGAGGAATGTGCAGCCACCCTGAGCTCCACCTAATGCCCAGAGTGACTCCCCTGAAGTGATGACAGGGTCAGAATTCTATCACCAACACCAAGGAGAAGGCAGGGTATGAGGGGAGACTGAGGAACCCAGAAGAGCAGGGCCAACTTCCCTGTCTCTGGACGGGCATTCAGGACACTGAGTGCTGGCTGTGCTGGAGCTCCAGCTGCCAATGGGAAAAACAGCCACTTAGGAACACCTTCCTGCTGCCATTTGGCTCTAGGTCATGCCTTTGGCCAGAGGGGTGACCTGCCCATCTCAAAGGGGTTCAAGGCAAGGTTACTTATCTTAGGGGAAATACAGAAGGTCCCAGGCACTGTGTCCTAAAGGGGATCTGGGATGTCACTGGATTCCTCTCACCTTACACACCTGACCTAGAAAAAGGGAATGGTTTGGCCACTAGGGCAAAGGTGATGGGGCTCTGAGCCTACAGGTAGCATCCAGGCCCTCATCAGATGTTAGGTAAGGTTGGCAGGATGCCTGGGCTGTCCTTGGCTTGATCTTCTCCATAAAAGCCTTCTAATGTGCAGCCACCCTTATCTCCTGCTATTCCTCCCCACTTTGCCAGGAGGAGTCCACACTCTCCTCTCCCCCATGACACACCCACAGAGGGTCTTTCCCACTTCCCTGCTGTTGACCAGGCTCCTCTCAAAAGTCACTAGGACTTTCTAGACAAGGAGAGCTGCCCAATTTCACTGATGGCTGCCATTATAAATAGTGTCTTGGCTTCACCCATTCAGAAATATTCATTAACAAATCACAGGAGAGCACAGATTTGGGTTCCACCCTCTTCTGTCCCCACCAATCATGATGCCTTCACAGGGCCATCAAGGCCTCTGGGTCTTACATACAATGCCCAGGACTTTATGTGTGTGTGTGTGTGTGTGTGTGTGAGAGAGAGAGAGAGAGAGAGACAGAGAGAGACAGAGAGAGAGAGAGAGATTTTTTTTTTTCTCATGCCTGGTTTCCATCTACATGACCACAACTCACCCTCTGGGGCACCATGCTTTCCCACTGCCTAACACAGGAGTCACCTCACACTCTTACATGGTGCAGCTTCCTCCACCATCGAGTGGAAAGGATGATGTGCTGCTGACTTAACAAGTCTCTGATCAGGGATATTTTAGCAGACTCTGTCCATTGCTGTCTCAACACAAACCTGAGGAATCTGGGACTGCTGTCTGTGTACATTACATGAAAAGAAATTTCACCCAGTAAGGAATTCTGTGTAGGCAGCATGTTATTGGGAAGAGGTACGTACCATCCATGCCCCTTTTGGGTACTGAGTGAAACCCAGGGTTGCTTTACCACTGAGCCATGTCCCCCAGCCCTTTTCATTATATTTTGATACAGCATCTCACTAAGTTGCTTAGGGCTTTGTTAATTTTCTGTGGTTGGCCTCAGCCTCCTGAGTCGCTGGGATTATAGACATGCAGTGCGTATGGAGTGTGCCTTTTGACTTGGAACATATCTTAGTTCGATTTGGGGTGCTAAAACAGTATAACTGACCTGACACTGGATGATGTATAAAGGAAATAGATTTATTTAGCTCACAGCTTTAAAGCCTGAAAATCTCTGCTCAGGTGACCTTCTCTAGTAGATCTTCGTGAGGGACTTTCAGCTATGTCATAGCGTGTCAATGGCATGACATAGTAGGACTTTGTAGGAGAGAGATCACATGGCGAGAGAGGAAGCATTAAGACAGGGAAGAGGCCAACTTGCTCTGTTATAAAAACTTATACTCACCTCAAAGGAATTAATCCACTCTTGTGAGATCTAATAATCCACTCTGAAAGACTAACATTAATCCCTTCACAGGGCAGTCCTGAGCCAAACACTAGGTCCTACTTCTGAAAGGTACCTCCTCACTGGGGAGAGTCATCCACGATAGGAACCTTTGGGGGTCAAACCATATCCAAACCATACCATTCTGCCCCCACCCCCAAGGTTCACATTCTTCTTTTAATATAAAAATGCAGTCATTCCATGCCTATAGTCCTCAAAGGCTGAAGCCTTGCCAGCATGACTCCAAAGTGCAAAGTCCCAAGTCCCATCTGGGACTCAAGGCAAATGTCTTCCAACAGGTTACATGGTTTCAGGAAACAGCCTTGAAACAGGCACAGGGCAGATAGTCCTGTTCCAAAAAGGAAGAATAGCAAGTAGAAAGGGCTCCCAGACCCCCAGCAAGTCTGAAAACAACCAAAGAAGATACTAGATCCCCAAACTCCAAGTCCAGCCTCCTAGACACAGGGCAGTGTATTGGTCCCCAGGGCCTTGGCAGCCCCGCCCCTGGGGTAATGCTGGTTGCAGTCCACATGGCTGCTTTCCTGGGCTGCTTGCCATGGCCTGTGACTTTCCTAGGCTGGCATTGACACTGCCAGTGACTCTACACATCTGGGGTCTCAAAAGCAATGGTCCCACTCTCATGGCCTCACTAGGCATTCTGGTGAAGAATCTTTGCAGTGACTCCACTCCAACAGCAGAGCCTCCAGAACTGTCCTTTGAAACCCAAAGGGAGGCTGTTGTGACAGCAGAGCCCTTGGATTCTCTGCACCTGCAAAATAGCACCACTTGGGAATCACCAAGGTCTGTTGCTTGCTCCCTTTGGAGCAGCATCAGGAGTCATGCCTGGGCTTTCGTGAACCATGGTTGGACAGACCCAGAGCATTTTGCTAGAACACAAGGAGCAGAATCCTGAGACCATGCTAGGGCTTCTTCCATTGTCTTTGGGGCTCTTGATGCAAGGACACCCTGGAAGATTATGTGTAGGCCTCAGGCCTTCTCTCCCATGGTTTTGAAGCAGAGAGTCTGGCTCCTTCCCACCCATAGTTATCTCTTTTGCATTCTCTGTATTCTCACCCAATCTCCCATTTTGCTCTTTAGGTGGGCAGATATGAAATTTCCAATAATTTAAGGTATGCTTTCATTTGCCAACTATCATTGCAAATCTCACTTAAAATGACCAAAAATAACCACACAGCTTCTTCTATATTTTGCTCATAAATGTTGTTCTCTGAATCTTCTAGGTCATCAATGTTATATTTGCCCTTCTGTAACAACTTTATGCATGAATACAATGTAGCCAAGTGTTTACAATGATCAAAGGGATCCTTTCTTCTAATTTCCACAGATGGCTCCCACTTCCTTCTGAAACCTCCTTAGGATGGCCTTTACTAAGCACATTGCTATCAGCATTCTGAATATGACCACTTAACCAATCTCTATGAGGTTCTAGCTCCTTCCTAGTCTCTTCGTTATCTGAACTTTCACCAGGATTACAGATAATTCTCCATTTACAGCAGTATAAGACTTCTCTTTCTCATCCTCCTCCTCTTCCTCCTTTTTCCTCTTCTCCTTCTTCTTTTTTGTTCAAGGGGTATAACCCCAGGGGCACTTAACCACTGAGCCATATCCCTAGCCCTTTTTATTTTTTATTTTGACATAGCATCTCACTTAGTTGTTTAGGGCTTCACTAAGTTGCTGGTTCTGAAGCTGGCTTTGAACTTGCAATTCTCCTGCCGCAGCCTCCTGAACTGCTGATATTACAACTGTGCATTATTGCACCCAGCAACACAAAACTTTTCTTGACTGCTCCTCCAAACTCCTCCAACCTCTGGCTGTTAACTAGTTCCAAAGCCACTTCCATAGTTTCAGGTATTGTTTTAGTAACAACCCCACTCTTGGTAGTAATTTTCTGTCTCAGACTGCTTTGTGTTGCTATAACAAAATAGCCAACACAAGGTAATTATAAATAAAATATAGTTATTTTGCACACAGTTTTAGATACTAAAAATCAAGATCAGGTGGCCCTCTCTGGTCTGCCTCTGTTTTTGTTTTTGGTCTGTTGTTGTGGTTGACACTACTGGGGATGGACCCAAGGATGATCTGCCACTGAGCAACATCCATAGCCCTTTTGATTTTCACTTTGACACAGGCTCATGCCAAGTTACTGAGCCTGGTCTCAAACACACAAAACGCCTGCCTCAACCTCCCAAGCCTCTGGTATTACTGGAGTGCATCACTTTGCCTGGCTCTGGTCTACCTCTGGAGAGAGCCTTGAAGCTATGTCATAAAATGGCACAGACATGATGTAGCAGGAGTTTTTATGAGATAGATCATATGGCAGAAGCAAAGCAAGAGACGAGAGTGGCCAGGCTGCTCTGTTAGAACAACCCATTCTCACTTTCCAGAGAATTAATGCTCTCCTGTGAGATCTAACCCTAATCATGATCTAATCACCTTCCGTTACACCCCACCCCTTTATAGTCCCACCTCCTCAATGCTGCCACACTGGGAACTAAACTTCCAGCACATGAATCACTGGTGAACAAACCACATCCAAACCATGGCAGAAAGATGATACTAGATTGTCCTCTCTGGAGCCTTTACCTGGCTGCCACGCCTAGCCTCAACCACAGCAGTTGACACATATTGATACATTAGGATCCACCCTGGGCAGGGCAGCAGGAGATCCCTGAGGTTGTCCTTGTCTTTTGTTTTTTATAGTGGAACCTGGCTCAGATCTACCAATTTCTGCAGAGGCAGAACGTGAGACTGTGATGGGAAGTTGCAAGAAGTGGGAGCCACTGCAGGTGGCAACAATATCAGGGAGACAGTGCCTTACTGAACACCTCCCTGCACCCTAAGGCACAGAGCAAGATGTGGTTGCCCAAGAGCTGCACAGCACAGAGGATGAGCCTCATATGAGCCAGAGAGGAAAGGTAATGAACCCAATGTGCCCATCAGCCACTTTCAACAAGTATCAGGACTGTCGCAACCTAGATTATCTGAAATGCACCCTGTACTTTGCACCATTGTTCGAAAGCAACCCCAGCTTTCACATAATGGGTAAATTTTTCATGAGTTCCTACTGAAAAAAAAAGAAGAGGAAGATTGATATAGATATTGATATGGATATCACATAAGTAGACCGATAAAGGTATTTCTGCAATACTCTGTGTTTTCACTATAATGAAATATCTACTTAAATGTTCTAATTTATTATACAATGATACTGATACAGTCTTTACTAAAAATCCAGATTCAAATAGGTTCATAATTTGCAATTACTAGATCATAATACCAACTTTGAAAAATAATTATATTCCACTCATTTCTTTTTTAGTTTACACACAAAATTCACCTCTTTTCCTCCATGTAAACCTAACCCCACCATACATACCCTCTAGTCTGCTCTCTGTGTCTATGTATGGACTAATTCTGGCCTGTGTCATCAGAATAGAATCAGGAGGCAGTTGAGGAGAGTCACAGTGGGATGGGCAGAAAGTTTCAAGTGAATGTTGACAGATCAGGGTCCCTCCATAGGGCTGAGCTGAGGAGGGCCCACCAGGCCACAGTGCTGCAGGCCAACAGCTGATGGGCAGACCTGAGCCTAAAGCGCATCTCTTTGCCTACAGGCCAGGACTCAGTCAGCCCCATCCAGACCACCCACACCGGGCAGGGCAGGTGCAGGGCAGCCTCGTCCATGTGAAGGGTTTCGATGCGGGGGTCCACAACTTCCTGGGAATTCCCTTTGCCAAGCCACCTCTAGGACCACTGCGCTTTGCAGCCCCTGAGCCCCCTGAATCTTGGAGTGGTGTGAGGGATGGGACCTCCCACCCGGCCATGTAAGCTCTCCAGGGGTCTGGGAAACCTCAGAGGAACAGGTGCAGGTGCTTATAGCTGGAGACTCTGTGGGAGGGATGTGATTCCCTGAGAGTCTCCTCTACCCATTCACGTGACACCTATGACAGGGATTATTTGGTCAACACATGCAGCCAATGTTTCCCAGACAGGCCCCTAGAGTCATGATTGCCCAGCCTCAGGGGGAGTGGGACGCAAGTGCTCAACAACCTTGAGGCCTCCTTGAGGACTGGGCTCCATTCCAGCTTCCCTGGAGCCTGTGGCCTAGAACTTGGTGGGAAGAGTCTCTGGAGAAGGATCAAGTGTGAGCAGGGTTGAGGGGGAGTGGGGACTGAGGGTGACTGAGAGCACCCAGACTCACTCTGGACCCACAGTCTGGTTTTGCCCACGGCACAGCTCCTGGAATAAGTGCTATTATCACCAGGTGTCTGCAGGATGTGGCTAGGAATACACTGGTTGTGAACCTCTTGAATCTGACCCTCCCCCTCATCCCATGTCAGAGGACTGCCTGTACCTCAGCATCTACTCACCTGCCCATGCCCATGAGGGCTCTAACCTGCCTGTGAGTGTCAAACCTTGGTCAGCTGCTGAGTGGGAGGACACCTGTTTTGCAAGAAGATTTTTTAAAGATGAGAGTAGCCTGAGTCCCGCTGCAGTGTGGACCCTGATAAAAAGACTCTTACTAATAGGTTCAAGAAAACCTTCTTACTTGGGGTGAGTAACTGAGTCCTGGGCATGGGATTATAGAGACCTGGATGTCCTCAGAGGTCTTAGGCTGTGGCCCTAGGGTAGATCCACTACACAGACAACCCATTCATACCAGGGAGAGACAATCAGGAGCTCAAGGACTGAACTTTGACGTCACCCAAATTCCTAAACATTGATTATCTATTGAGCTAATAAAAATGGGGAACACTGGTTAATGTTTATGTGAGACTTTCAGGGAGACACCCCTTTTATTTCCATCTCAAAGGACTTCTGGTAATAATACAGACAGACTTTGATACATGGGAAGACTCAAAGGCATAAGTGGTCTTGGATTTCTGAATGAACCAGAGTCACTTGCCCATAAGAAATATCATGTCACCTGCTGGGGTGCTGCCCATGTGGGTAACTACTCAAAGACTATCAAAAAGTGGTGGATAGTCTAGAGAGCAGCCCAGGGGGGATTTGAGCTGGGTGAGGGCTACGTGGCGTCTGTCTTTATTTCCAAGATAATAGTATGGATCCATGGTGGTGTCTTGGTGGTGGGCATGGCTTCCATATGACGATGATTGTATTCTGACAGCCATTGAAAATGTGGTGGTGGTCACTATCCAGTACTGCCTGGGTGTTTTGGGCTTCTTCAGGTGAGCCTGGGACAGGGATAGTCAATGGGGACAGAAGAGACAGATGATGGTCCAGTGATCCCTGTCCCTGCCACTTTTCAGCACTGAAGACCAGCATGCCACTGGGACTACCTGGACCAAGTGGCTGCCCTACTCTGGCCCACTTTGGAGGCAACCTGATTGGGTCACCATTTTTGGCTAGTCTGCAGGTGGCACTAGTGTGTCCTCAATGGGTGTCTCCAATGTCCCAAGGACTCTTCCATAGTGCCATCATGGAGAGTGGGGTGGCACTCTTACCCAAAATCACTTACATCTCATCTGAGGTGGTTTCCATGGTGAGTGTCCTCAACCACCAAAGCCAAGATCCACAGCCTCGCCCCTCACCATCATAGCCACTTCTACTCTGTCTGTTCAGTGGGGACAACAACAGTTGGGGTATCTTCAAAATTGATGTTGCTCCAAAGATTGCTCAGGGGTTCAAGGGTCACCTTCCACACACATCTACCTGACAGTGGTTGATTTTGCTCTATGGTTGGAAAGCTGCACCCTGGGAGATTCATCCAAAGAAGAACTATCTAAACAGGTTTGATGGCTCCTCTGGCTGACACCTGAGCTTCAGGGAGGATAGAACAATTTCATATCTGCAGCAATCCACACACAACACCCTTTGAGAATTAGGTGTCACCTGCACTCATCTGGGACTTTAGACAACACTCGCCTCCAGCCTGGAGGGATGATCCAGACCCTGCCTGGTCCCTTTACAGATGGTGGCCAACCTATCTGCCTGTGGGAAGGTGGAGTCAGGGGCCTTGGTGAGCTGCCTGTGGGGAGCTGCCTAGTGGGGCAAGAGCAAAGAGGAAATGCTGGCTATTACCAAGATCAGGCTGAATTATCATGGGTACTGAGGAATGGAATGGAGACTAAGTGGAGCAGAATGCTCAAGTGCCCTTTAAACTCTTGGGACAGTTACCTCATTTCCATACTAATGTCTGCCTTTGAATTGGTGGAACAGGCCTTGAAGAACTACTCATGGTACATTTTAGGGTGGACATTTAGGAGTGAGCCAGTAAAGGTGGAAAGCACTCAGAGGATATCAGGAATTTTCCAAACCTTGACCTTGCTTCCTGTCATTGAGTGTCGCCTCAGGCCCTCAAGATCATCTCTCATGTGGTAGATGGGACCTTCCTGCCCAGGCTTGAGGAACTTCTGGCTTTGGCTGGTTTTCAACATGTCCCCAGCATCATTGGTGTCAACAATGAAGAACTGAGTTGGCTTCTTGCCACAGTGAGGTCCATCCTCCTACCCCTTGTGTCTGGGAAGCCCTGGGGAGATTTTTACACATTTGTTGCTCCAGGTTCCTCCATCTCTAAATCAAGACTTTCTGCCACCCAGGGCTCAGACACTGCTGACACCCAGAAGGAAATGGACAGAGCGATTGTGCAGTCTATTCTTCAAAGCATGTTGGCACAGTTGGTGAGGTTCCTGGGGTCCTGAAAAAAAATCAAGAGGACACCAGGCTCAGTGGTATATACCTATAATCCCAGTGACTCAGCAGACTGAGGCAAGAGGATCACAAATTCAACACTGTCCTCTGCAATTTAGCAAGGCCCTGTCTCAAAAGGGCTGGGGATATAGCTCAGTAATAGAGTGCCCCTGGGTTCAATTCCCAGTATTGACAAAAGAAAAAAGAAATAGAGGGCATACCAGATATCCTGCTCATGCAACAAACCCTGGCAAAAAAGACTGACCTGTGTGTTTAATAATATATGAGGTCCCCCCACAACTGGGTCCTTTCATCCATTCCTTGTTCATCCACCTACCCACAGACCTTTGCCTTCCTTCCCCAGAGCTTGCTTAAAGGACTTTCAATGATCCCCTGTGCTAGATGTTGCCTGCTAACTTTGGTGACCTGTTAATGGAGGAATACATGGGAGACAATGAGGACACCCACACCTTCAGACTCTAGCTCCACAAAGTGATGGTGGACTTAATGTTTGTGATTCCTGCACTCCAAGCAGCACATTATCAGCATGGCCATATCTTTGCTGAATTTTGGATGCAAAGGAATGCAGCTCACAAGTGTGGGTCCCAGGTGAGGTCTCTGGTGTCCTGGTTTCCACATATGTCTTTATCAAACTCTGGAAGCAATATACTTGGTAGCCCTCATATAGAAAATCCTCATGGTTAGTGTAAGAGACAGACATCACCTCTATTTGACAAATGAAGAGGCCGATTTAATGGCACTTAGTGATTTCCCCATGAGAACACAGCAAGGAAGTCCAAGTTTATGATTTACCAAGAACCTTTTCTACTACCCCTGGGCCAGCTTGGGGCTCCCCTTTCCACTGTCCAGATTGTATCCAACTTTGGACCTAGATATCTTGAAACATGGGTAAAGCAGGGGAGCTCCAGGTGAGGGGGCCATCACATCACAGCCTGTCTACTCACCCAGGTTCCCATGCCCCTGTCTATATCTACGAGTTCTAGCATTGGCCCAACATCTTCAAGGACATCAAACCGCCCCATATGAAGGCTGACTGTGATGATGAGATCATCTTTGTCTTTTGATCCCTAAAGGACAGTGAAGGTAAGTCTTCCTCATTCACCAGGAGCTTAGATAGAACCCCAAAGGAGAGGGCCTAACCCACTGGCTATTGTTCCACCAGGACCAGCAGTACCCGCATCTGGACATCCAGCCTGCTGTGGGCAAGGCCCTGAAGGCACACAGGCTGCAGTTCTGGACCAAAATCTGCCTAAGAAAATCCAGGAGCTACAGGGGCTGAGGATAAGCACACAGAACTCTCGCTCCCTTGTCAGGAAGAGATGGATGGGCTGCGTGCAAGTGGGGTCTGCCTGTGTTGTCCTCTCTTGCCCTCCAGAAGCCAGGGTTGACCCTCTCATTCACAGAGCCATTCATACACTCTTTATCTATCCATTCAGCTAACACTGATAAAGAACTCACCTCATGATGTTCAGTGGGTTCTCTCTTGTTAGATACACTCAGTAAATCCCCCCAGGAAGCTATGGATGCCTACCTTCCTCCAATGGGCCTGAATGTACTCCCCACTAGGCCTAAGTATATTCCTCCCTTTTCCCCTCCCCCTTCAGTACTTTCTGTCTCCTCTCCTCCAAGCACCTAGACACTCTTCAAAGGAGGGCTATGCTTTCAAAATGTTGCCCACACCTGAGTGTCAAAATCCCACATCTACTTCTCAGCAAGTCTCATGTATTCTCATCTCTGACATTGACCACTAGACAGACTAGACCAGAAAATCTGTTTACCTAAACCCCTAATCTTGGTACATTCAGACTGCTGTAACAAATATCATCACAAAGTGGGTAGCTTAAAAACAACAGAAAATTATTCAGAGTTTGTGAGGTTTTTTCCAAGGTCAAATGCCAGCCAAGCATGGTGGCACACACCTGTAAACTCAGCAACTCAGGAGACTGAGGAAGGAGGATCACAAGTAGGATACCAACATCACCAACTTAGCAAGATCCTGTCTCGAAATTAAAAATGAATAGGACCAGGGATGCAGTTCAGTAATAAAGTTTCCCTGGGTTCAATCCTCAGTATGGAAAGAAAAAGAAAGAAAGTAAGATGCCAGCAGATTGGGAGTCTGTGGAGAGCTTGCTTTTGGCTTTTTCACTCATGGACGGCACCTTCTCACTGAGTCATTACATGGTATAAGGGACAAAAAATGCCTCCCATGACCCTTTTGAAGCAAGAATTAAGGACAGGCAGTCAATGTAGATAGGTAATAGGGTTGATGGAGAAAATGGAGGCCAGTTGGAGTCCAGGAAGTTGGAGACCACCCC
The DNA here is from genome assembly GCF_021218885.2 of Marmota monax. Classification (NCBI taxonomy): domain Eukaryota; kingdom Metazoa; phylum Chordata; class Mammalia; order Rodentia; family Sciuridae; genus Marmota; species Marmota monax. Next base: position 19,062,951 of record NW_026695224.1, read on the forward strand.
TGGGAGACTGGAATGGTAATGCCTCCTGAGCACTTTGTCTACCAGGATTCCCTGCCTTTACTGCCCCTCCTAGAAGGTGGTTCATGAAGCACCCCTGAACAGACAGGGAGCTGCTAATTAAGGTCCCCTGGGATGCAGCTCCCTTCCTGCCCCATCACTCCACCTTGGCCCTCCCAGCCCATCTCACCTTTTGGTCATTCCACCAGCATCTCCTGGACCTCATCAGGAAGGAAGATATAAGGGGGAAGAGAGCAGGAAAACAAAGAAAGTCTAAAATGTCTAAAAGGTGCAGGATGCTCTCACTTCTTGGGATACCAGGATACCACCAGCTATGGCCCCCTTCTTTCTCCCAGGAGAAGTCTATATTACTACTTTTTGAATAAAACCTCCTTTATAAGCTTGCCTTGGCACTTCTCTAATGTTCAGACTTAAACACTGGAGGAAGAAGAACCACCACAATAACCGGTGGTTTCCTATTCATTCCCTAAGGACCCTAATTCTTTGGGTACCTGGGATTGAACTCAGGGGCACTCGACCACTGAGCTACATCCCCAGTCCTATTTTGTATTTTTTAGAGACAGAGTCTCTCTGAGTTGCTTAGCATCTCAACATTGCTGGCTTTGAATTCCCCCTCCTCTATCCTCCTGTCTGAGCCTCCAGAGCCACTGGGATTACAGGCATGCACCACCGTGCCCAGCTAGGACCCTAAATCTTAATACCATCATATTGGAGATTAGGTTTCAATGTGTGAATTGGGTGGACACAAGTTCTCAGACTGTAGTACCTATAGCCCAAGATCTCGACCACCAAGAATGCAAACTATTGAAAAATTTCTCTTCCAATTTAAAACAACCCACTCACCCATCTTTTTCCATCCCCACACTTGTGGGAAGCAGGACTGGGTTTTTCCATTGACCCTAAAGCCTTGACCAACTGAGTATGTCCAGGAGAGCTTGAGGTATGTCCTCAGGGTCCTGTCTCCTGAAGTTGGCTCTTATTCTCTGTGAATCTGCAGACACTGTGAGCCCCACACTGACAAGATTATAACACATCTGAGAAGATGTTTCTCTGTATGGTGTGTCCTGGAAGAGGCCTTGGAGACTCAGGAGGTCCAGAGAAGAGATTCTTGTCCCTGGTTCCCTGAGAACCTCTCTATCTAGTAAGGTGTCCCACTGCCTTGCAGAATTCCCCCTGAAGCCTCCTGACCATCCCCCACTCACTATGGCATCCACATCATTGATTTTCCTTCTCCCCTCATTGCTCTCCCTAAGCTTCTCTGGCCCCTCCTATAAAAACCCTCTCATCTTTTCTCATTGTACAAAGGTAGCAAATAATGCTCAATGTGTCTCTGGGTTCCCTCAAATCTTTTTCTCTCAGACATTCAGAGGCTGGATTTCTCATCCCAAAGACCTTGGGAGTCCCTCACTCCCCAACCTCTGACTGACATGCCCTCCTGGGGCACCAGTTTTCCCAGGGGAGATGACCCCCTTGTTTCCATTGACTACATTTAAGCCCAAAAAAAGACCTTTATGAATTTTGGGCAAAAGATGACAATTCCATTTTGACATTTGAGCCACCAGGGGACAGACAAGGTTAACATTAAGCCTGCAAGGACCCAGCACACGAAAGACTTTCCTTTTGGTGAAGACTGATGTGTGCATCCTTATAGCATTTACTGTGTTCCAGCAAGCATGCCTCTATGTTTCAGTTCCGCAGAAGCACACTGTATTATCCAAAGGGGCTCCATTATATTTTGTATATTTTAATAGCTTTTTAAATTGCTTTAGTGTGGAGTGTGTGCGTGTGTGCGTGTGTGTGTGTGTGTGTGTGTACAGTGCTAGGGACCACACCTACCTCCTTGGCCTGCTAGGCAAGCACTATACCACTGAGCTACATACAATTCACAGCCCAGTGTGGAATAACTTATATGCAATTAAATTAATCTCTTGAGTATACAATTTACTCACTCTGAGGTAATATGTAAGATAAGCAAACACCACCACCACAAGTTTTACCAGTTTCTTTCACTTCCTAAACTTCCTCATACCCTTTGTAGTCCTTTCTTGCCCTGAATCCTGCTCTAAAGCAGTCACCTAATTGCTTGTTCCTCTAGTTGGCCTTGCCCCAAATATGATGCAAATGGACACTTTTAGGAATGGCTCTGTCACTTCACATCCTATTTTTGAGATGCAAGCAGATCTCAGATTCCTTTTCCTGAGGAGTGGCATTCCTTGTAGAATGCTTTATCCATTGACCAGTTGATATACACCTGAGTGTCTTCCATTTTTGACTAATTCTAATGAAGCTCTTAGAGACATTTTCAGAAATTATTTATATGGACCCATGCTGTCATTTCTCTTGAGGAAAGACCTGAGAAGAGAATTGCTGAGTCATATGGCAAGTGTGTGTGGAACATTTAAGGGAAATAAAAAAACTATTCTCCAAAATGACTCTGTCACTTTGCATCCCTACCAGCCATTTATGAGGGTATCAGTTGCTCCATATCCTCTTCAACTCTTGGTCTGATGGTCTTAGATTAAATTATATTTAAAGGACGTGTTGGGAAATCTCATTGCATATATTTGTTTTGACTTTTAAACTCTGCTTCCATCTTCCATTCTCTCTCTCTCTCTCTCTCTCTCTCTCTCTCTCTCTCTCTCTCTCTCTCTCTCTCTCTCATCTCTATATATGTATAAGGTATGATACATACAAACACATACACAGATACACTCATGAAACTCTTCTTCATTTCACATTATTACTATTATCTTGGTCATTGTCAAAGCCAAGGCCTGTGTAAGATGGTGCCATAAATGGCAGAGCCCATGGGGACCTTCACCCTAGCAGACTCCAGATTAGGAAGAAGCACTTGTTGTCCAGTCGTCACAAAGGAGCTTATAATAGGACTGAGCTGGGAGGAGGCCCAAGACCATCTATGAATTAGATCAGGAGACTCAGGGCAGAGTAAGCATCTGACCAGGAGGGGCTGGGGTGATGGCTTGAAGTAGAGTGCACTGCAAGAAGAATTGAACCCACAGCAGCCTTATTGATTGGGTGGGGGTCAAAGAGAAGCAGTGCTCTCAGAATGCTGGCTACTCACATCTGAATAAACCTGATTGCTCCCCAAAGGGACTGAGAAGGACATAACACTGGGCTGTGAGAGCTTATGGGGGGCGTGGGAGTAGGAAAGTTTGCAGGGGAACCTGTAGGCTGCCTGAAGTTGAGCCCCACACCCCTTCATCAGGGAAGTCAGGTTGAGCAGGTCCTCCTAACCCACACTGGCTTCCATTCACCAATGCAGGGCTCAGGAACTTGAGTCCCACACTCCTTCATCAGGAAATTCAGGTTGAGCAGATACTCTTAATCCAGACTGGCTTCCATTCCTGGCCCATGCAGGGCTAAGGATCTTTCAGAATCTCCCAGAAGCACCTAAGCTCTGGGAGTTCCCTGGAACAGCAAGCACAGTCACATGTCCCTGCCACAGTGCAAGCAGTTCCCCTCACTCCAGCAAGGTCATATGTATTTCTCCATCTCTGGAAATCTTCATTCTGCACCCCCCAGAGAAGCCCCCCAGGTTCCTCCAGTTACTTCGAGCTCTCTGCTCCCTCCTCTCCTTCCCGACACCCTCATGGGCCTGTAACAGCAAGGACAGGGAATTAGTGACTCCAGGTGTGAGGAGAGGGGTCCTGGGATCTCAGAGGGGCTGCAGAGGCTGTGCAACACCTTGGGAGGTGCCCAAGGGAAGAAGAGGGGTAGGGCCCTGCCAGCTGCACACTGGCTCCGTGACCTCTGAGAGTTCAGAGTGACTCTCCTGCAGCACACATCTTGCAGGGCACCACCCATTTCCCAGCCTCCTCACTGTCAGGTCCAAACTCCACCTGGCAGAATGCTGCTCTGCATTTCCAGGTGAAGCCCAGGAATACAGAAGCATCCCTGGGAGCCGACCATGTGCCTGCATCGACTTCCTGCCTGGCTCCTCATCGTGGCCTATGGGCTCCTGATGCTCCTCATCCAGGGCCAGGGTGAGGCTGCCATGGGGAGGGTGGTAGAGACCAGGTTGGATCTGCCAAAGTGCACAGAGACAGAGCCTGAGCCTGGAGGGAAGGCACCAGGGCGGGGGAGTTGGTAGAGGAGACAGATGAAGGGGATCAGGGGCAGGAGGGCGAGCCAGAGAGGGTCAGAGCTGCCTGAGGACACCCTCATGGAGGAGTGAGCTAGTGTGAGGGGATTCTGAGGAGCACAGTATGGGCAAGGGAGAAGCCTCCTGGCAAAGGAGGGACTGTTTCCTCCTATGTGAGTCTGTGGCTATAGCTACTTCTCACACTTGGATAATAACAAGAACAATAAGAAGAGCTTGCTGGTTATATTTGACTCTGAGTGTGTTGACCCCTTGGCCAGAGAAGTGCTGGCACCTTCCGTCGGGTCCACAGACAAGATTACTGGCCTTGGGGGGTTACAGTAGCCCGTGGTACCACTTCTCAACGCTGATCTGAATGACTGCTGGGTTCCTGTCAATGGCGAACCTGAGCTGACATGCCTTGGATTGTGTTCTAGAGCAAAGGTGAAGTGCTCTATACTTTCTAGAAGTCTCTAGGCCCTTAACAGAAGGTGTTGGTGGGAGAGAACCATGCCCACGGAGTGTCAGCAGCCCTGGATCCCTCCCACCCCAAAGGCTCCAAGTGTGGGTGTTGGACATAGACACAGCTTTCCCAATCTAATCTGCACAGAGAAATCCATGCTAACCTGTCCCCCTTAGACCAACACTGACAGGCTTCCTCCCTTACCTGGGGTCTTAGGGAACCAGAACTTTCTCAGCAGGAAGATTTTTATTGATTCACTGAAAGATTCTATTTTCAACAGTCTTTTTTCTTGAACTCACATCCAAAGGATAAAAAAAAAAAAAACTGAGTCATGAAAGGGTATATATTTGTGTCCCACAGTCTTCTACCCACCCAGTCCTGGCTCCTCCACAGGCCCATCTAGGTCTTAAATAGGGTCCAGGTCTTACACACTACTCATCTTTGTCTCTCACCTAAATGGTCACAAACCCATCTTTGCTGGTGTGACATTTTCCACATCTGGACACGAGGACACTTCACACCCCTACATATATACATGGGTGAGATTCCTCCTGCTATTTCATGCAGGGCTTCTCCTCAAGGAAGCAGCTACGTAATGTCACCAGACTGCGAGCAGGAATATTTAGCAGGCTTTGTCCTTTGTAGTGACAAATATCAGGCATTAGTGTCCAGTGGCCATGTGAGTTACTTGGACCAAGATCCCATCTGGCAAGGCACTGTGTGTAGACAGCATGTTGGTAGGGACAGGAGTGTGTCTTTGGACTTGGAGGGATGCTGGCCAATTTCCTTCTCTGGTCCTGTGAGTGGCTGCTACCCTGGCCTGACCTGTACCAGGTCACAGCAAACAGGCAGATCCTAGAGGACCTGGTGAGAGAGAGGAGGAGGTTTGGAGTTTTTAATTTTTCTTATGGAAACCAGCTCAGATCTACCACATTCTAGAGTGAGATCTTGAGCCTGGGGGAGAGAAGGACCCAGTGATGTGGGAGCTGTGGTGATGACAACAATAGCAGGAGAACTGTTGACCTGACTGCCCAACTCTCTGCACCCTGAAGCACAGAGAGGACTGGGACAGCACCCAAGAGTGGGCCCATTCTGGGGTAGAGAGAAGAGTTAAACCCAAAGTGCACAACATCAACATTTAACAAATATCATGACAAGGACAAGCCAGGTATATCTAGCTTGACTTTGCATTGCTTTCTTGCCCTGATCCCCAACCCCAGGCAGGACAGGAGTTTTATGTTTGAACTCATAACTCTCCTCCCAAGTCCATCTCTCATTATATGAATGATGCTTCTTTATGTCATTTCTTGTCTTCTCAAGCATGAGATCCTTGAGGATGAGAAACTTAGATCAATTCCCACAGTCCTCCTAGTGCGTGACATGACCTGGCACAGTGAGTGCAATGGACACTCTTGATCCATCAGCCCAAGAGACATTCTGCTGGCAGTTGATAGGGCTGAAGGATGGTGGCAAGTCACAGGAGCCTGGTGAGCCTGGAGGGATAGGCTGTGACCCGGTCCATTGATAGTGGTGTTGGGGATAGGGACTAGGGTTGGGCAGAAGTTTCAGAAGCGAATGTTGACAGATCAGGGTTCCTCCACAAGGTGGAGCTGAGGAGGGCCAACCAGGCTACAGTGCTGTAGGTCAGCAGCTTATTGGGCAGACCTGAGCCTGAAGTGCATCTCTCTGCACACAGGCCAGGACTCAGTCAGCCCCATCCGGACAACTCACACCGGGCAGGTGCGGGGCAGCCTTCTCCATGTGAAGGGCACCGATGTGGGGGTCCACACCTTCCTGGGAATTCCCTTTGCCAAGCCACCTGTAGGACCACTGCGCTTTGCAGCCCCTGAACCCCCTGAACCTTGGAGTGGTGTGAGGGATGGGACCTCCCACCCGGCCATGTAAGTTCTCCTGGGGTCTGGGAAACCTCAGGGATGGGGTGAGGGTGGGTAATCTGAGCCCTGGGCCAAGCTGCAGTGGCTCCTTCATCTAAACTGCACTACAAGGCCTGGGGCTGTAGACCAGTACTAATGTGTTTTTAGCAATCATCTAATGCACCGTCTTTGAAACCCAGGCCCTAAATGAACAAATATATAAAAATACATCCCTCGGCATTGGGGCAATTCTCACACTTGTTTTTCCAATGCAAGAGTAACTGCCAGGCCCCTGACTCAGGGTTTAGAAATCCAAAGTCATTAGCTCCAGTTGTTGAACACAAGAGCAGAAACACATGTCCCTAGATTTGGCTTACTCCAGGTGTTCTCTCCCACCAGGGGAGATGAGTCTGGGAGAAGGTCGGCTTGGCTCTCTAAACCTATAAAAGACCTTGACTCCAGCAGTTGATGCTGAAGATTCCTGAGGAGGGAACAGTGATGGCTCCTTGGGGACCCAACCCACAGGGCCAAGGGAAGGTGCATGTGCTTACAGCTCGAGACTCTCTGCAGGCGAAGGTTTTCTGAGAGTCTCAAGTTAGGTTATGGGATGCCCCATTACCCTTCTATGAGAACTAACCTCCATCTACTCAGGCACCAGCTATGTGGAGACACTTATGCTTTTCCAGGCCTGAATGTGGACAGAGATAAGTGGTGACAACACAGACAGCCAGTGTTTCCCAGAAAGGGCCCTAGAGTCAGGATTGCCCAGCCTCAGAAGGAGGTGGAATCAAGTGCTCCACAATCTTGAGGCCTCCCTGGGGGTCTGGAATCCATCCCTGCTTCCCCAGAGCCTGTGGCCTGGAACTCAGTGGGAAATGACTTGAAAGAAGGATCATGTGAGGCCATGAGGAGTAGGACGCAAGTGCTCAACAACCTTGAGGCCTCCCTGGAGGTCTGGGCTCCATCCCAGCATACCCTGAGACTGTGGCTCGGAACAGTCAGGGGGAATGACTTGAAAGAAGGATCATGTGAGGCAAGGCATCAGTTAAGGCAGGGAGTGAGGTTGTCTAGATAGAGTCAGGACCTGAGGTCTGAATTGACCACTGCTCAGCCCCTGGAGTAACTGTATTCCATTGTCACCAGGTGTCTGCAAAATGCAGATGCAATGAATACAGAGGCTCTGAACCTAGGGAATAAAAACTTGTCTCTCATCCCCATGTCAGAGGACTGCCTGTACCTCAGCATCTACGCGCCTGCACATGCCCGTGAGGGCTCTAACCTGCCTGTGAGTGTTAAGCCATGGTCAGTTGAAGGGTGGGAGAACATTTGTTTTGAAAGATAATTAGAAGGAAGCTTGTGACATGATTCAAAGATAGCTTGCACAGTGTTGTGAGGCCCTGGGATTGACTCCAAGTGCTACATAATATCAACAACAATACTGGAAGACATAGGTTAGCTGGCTACCAGTGTGGTGTAAACCAACATGAAAAGTTTCTCACTATCAGCCTCAAGAAGGCCTCTTATGCCAGCAGGTAGCTGACCTAGGCATGGACTAAAAGAGCCCTGGATGCTCTCAGAGGCCAAATGTTGGGATTCACTGATCCATTCACAGCTTGTACCCAGGAGATCCATTCAGGTGCTCAAAGCTGCACTTTGAGATCATTGAATTCAATGACCATGGATTATTTTTTGGACCAGAGATTAGATGACAATTTAAATTAATGTTCGGGTAGGATAATCACAGAAACATCACTTTTCTCTTTAGAGTAGTTCTGAGAATAATAGATCCAGGTTTTGATTCATGGGTAGACCCAAAGTATGGGAGACTTTATCTTCCAAATTAAACTTGTGTCCCTTACCAGTGTCCCAGTTCATGAGGTCCTACTAGAGTACTGTGTGGGTAGCTACACAGGCCAAAGTGGTTTCAGAGTAGGGGTCAGCCAGGAGGTGTTTGGGGAAGGTAGCTACCACATGGTATATCTCCTGATTTCCCAGGTGATGGTCTGGATCCATGGTGGTGCCTTGGTGGTGGGCTCAGCTTCCATGTATGATGGTTCTATTCTGACAGCCATTGAAAATGTCCTGGTGGTCACTGTCCAGTACCGCCTGGGAGTTCTGGGCTTTTTCAGGTGAGCCTGGGACAGGGATGGTCAATGGGGGCTGAGTAGACAGAGGACCATCCATGATCATCATCCTTGCATTTCTCAGCACTGGAGACCAGCATGCCACTGGCAACTGGGGCTACCTGGACCAAGTGGCTGCCCTACACTGGGTCCAGCAGAATATCGCCCACTTTGGAGGCAACCCTGATCGAGTCACCATTTTTGGCGAGTCTGCAGGTGGCACTAGTGTGTCCTCACATGTGGTGTCTCCAATGTCCCAAGGACTCTTCCATGGTGCCATTATGGAGAGTGGGGTGGCCCTACTGCCTGGCCTTATCACCAGCTCATCTAAAGATGTCTCCAAAGTGAGTATTCTTTACTACCCACAGCCAAATCTGGTGCCTCGCCCTTCAAGTTTAGAGCCTCTGTCACTCTGTCTGTTTTATGGGAACAAAAACCATGCAGGTGTCTCTGGAACTGGCCACACCCCAGGGATTCTGAGGAACTCAAAGGTCAGAATCCACACACCTCTGACTCAAATGGTTGATTTTGCTCTATGTTCTGCAAAGCTGCACCCTGGGGGCCTCATCTTCAGAAGACCCATGTAAGCAGGTGTGATGGCTCCTTTGGCTGACACATGAGCTTCAGGAAATGTGGAAGAATTTCACACCTGCAGCAATAGACACAGGGTACACTTTGAGAATTATGGGTAACTTAAACACCACTGAGACCTTAGGCAACACCTCCCTCCCTGCCTTGAGAAATGATCCACTCTTTTTTCATGCCTTTACAGATGGTAGCCAGTCTTTCTTCCTGTGGGCAAGTAGAGTCAGAGGCCCTGGTGAGCTGCCTGCGGGGCAAGAGTGAACAGGAAATGCTGGCTATTACCAAGGTAGGCTGAATGGACTTTAGTGAGGAGACAGGGGTTATGGTGGAAGGAAAATACAGTGATTTCTACTGTGGAACAAGGATCTCATTTCCAAGGCTTGGTCTTCTTGTATCCTCATAGCCCTGGATGGGAAATTGAGATGAAAATATGCTACACCAGGTGTAGAATCCCTGAATGTTGGTGGGAGCATCATTAGTTGAGTTGGGATGGGTTGGAGGTAACTCAGTGTCATTAGAACAGAGACTTTCCTTCCTGTCATCATGTACCTTGAATGCCCACTTAGACTTTCAGTGTCATTCCTGCTGTGGTGGATGGGGCCTTCCTACCCAGGCACCCCCAGGAACTTCTGGCCTCTGCTGATTTTCACCCTGTTCCGAGCATCATTGGTGTCAACAATGATGAGTATGGTTGGGTCATTACCATGGTGAGTCCCCTCTCAAAACCCCACGATAGTGTCAGGTGGGAGTGGCTTTAGACGTCATAGCTCCTGGTTATCCCACCCCCAACTGTAGACTATCCCTTCACCACGCAGGTTGTGAGCCCCCCTGAAATCCACAAAGACATAGACAGAGAGACCATGCGAGCTGTTCTACAGAGAACATCAGCACAAATGGTGAGGCCCCTGGGGTTCTGCCAAGCAAGAGTGCAGCCAGACACTCTTCCTTTTCAATAATCCCTAGGAACAAAGATTGATCTATGTGCATTTGTGAGTGGGGTCACCCCACAGCTTGACAGCTTTGCCCTATTCCCTGACACATCTCAGACCCCATCCACAAATCAAGTAGCTATCTCCCTGCCCCAGAGACTGCTTAACATGACTCTCCCTCATCACCTGGATTAGATGAAGTTGCCTGCCGAATGTGCTGACCTATTAATGGAGGAGTACATGGGAGACAACGAGGACTCCCACACCCTCCGACTCCAGTTCCAGGAGATGATGGCAGACTTCTTTTTTGTGGTGCCTGCACTCCAAGTAGCACATGATCAGAGTGAGTGTATCTATAGCTGAATTCTGGCTTCCTAAGAGACAGCTCAGAGCTATGGGTCCCAGGTGAGGTCTGGTGTCAAACACATGTCTTTATCCAGACTCTGGTCCCAGGCACCTGAAGGACCTCATCTCCATACATACTTATGGCTACAGTAAGACATAGACATCACACTCATTTTACAGAGGAGGGGACTAAGGTAGTGGCAATCAAAGACTTGCCCATGACCACACAGACAGAAAGTCCAAGATATGAATTAACAAAAATCTTCCTACTGCCCCTGATCCATTCTGGGCTTCCAAGCCACTGTGAACATTCAAGCCAGCTTTGGACCTAGCAATCTTGCTACCAAGAGTGACACATCCTGTCCACCCTCCAGGTTCCCATGCTCCTGTCTACTTCTATGAGTTCCAGCATCGTCCCAGCGTCTTCAAGAACATCAAGCCACAACATGTGAAGGCTGACCATGGTGATGAAATCATGTTTGTGTTTGGATCCTACATCAACGGCATCAGAGGTGAATTCTCCTTGTTCCACAGGAGCATTCTCCTGCATACATGGTGGCAATCACTCTCATGGTACAATGAGCAACTGGGGCTAAGAGAGAGCATGGAATTCAGAGTCTACCATTTACAACAAAACAGGTTATTCCAGGGTTAGACCTTTCCCACTCAAATCTATGCTCCTTCAACCTGTTCCCAACCCAACTATGGTGTCTAGCATAGGAGAAGAAGGGGTGGTTAAAGGCATAATCATTTCTTAAATGACTTCACAGTGTCCAAAAGAAGGAAACTTCTAGGCCAAGGAGGAGCCCAGTGTTGATTCAGTTAAAGGCTGGGAGGAGTAAAGGCAGGTTGGGCAAGCAGAGGGCCTGGCCCTGGGACTGTTGTGATAGGGAAGGGACACAAGCCTGGGGGGCTGGGGTGGTGAGTGTGGCACAGGAGTGGACAGCTGGATGGGATTGGCCAGGACCTGGACCCTTGCCTTCCTTCTCCCACAGTGGAGCTCACTGAGGAGGAGGAGCTGCTGAACAGGAGGATGATGAAGTACTGGGCCAACTTTGCTCGAAATGGGTGAGGACACCTGCACATCTCAGCCTCCCAGGGGACACAGGCCCTCCACTGCTCCCCTTATCTGAGGTGACCCCATTAGCAAATGTGTGTCCTTAATCACATCCTAGCCCCAATGTGTGTCCTTAATCACATCCTAGCTCCCTCCTCAACTGGTAGATCCACACTAAAAGAGGGTACTTTTTGGATACAGGTCACTGGTCTCTGTGGGTACAGTGGTCCAGAGGGTGAGCCATAGTGCTGGGCTACCATGAGAGCCAGCCTCTCACAGGAAAGGGCAAAACAGGCCAGGTTGCTCTGCCCTGTGTGGAATGACACAAGTGAGAGGTCATTGCTTTCCTACATCAGGATACCTCTCCCCATTCTCAACACCCCTGCCCGCCTGGCTGCATAATTAGGGTAGAAGGTCAGATTTTAGTTCAACAGAGCTCAGACTGACCCTTACCCTTCCCTGCTGGGAGGGCATGTGCACAGGAACCCCAACGGAGAGGGCCTACCCCACTGGCCACTGTTCAACCAGGACCAACAGTACCTGCAACTGGACCTCCAGCCTGCTGTGGGCCAGGCCCTGAAGGCACACAGGCTGCAGTTCTGGACCAAGACCCTGCCTCAGAAGATCCAGGAGATACAGGGGGCTGAAGACAAGCACACAGAGCTCTAGCTTCCTTGTCATCAAGGGAGGGGTGTGCTAGGTGTGATGGGATCCTCCTGTGGTGCCCACACATGCCCACCCAAGAACCAGGGTTGACTCACTCATTCACATAGCTATTTATCCATTCACTCCTCCACGGGTCCTCTGTTGTTAGACACACTTAGTAATTCCCAAGGAGGCTGTGGATGGGTAATCTAGTGCATGCCCACCTTCCTCCTCACCCCCACTATACCTGAGTCCCTCCCTCTCTTCTTCCCCTCTCCTTCCCTACAACCCCTTCTAACTCCCCCTCCCAGTTGCCACACCCTCCCATGCTGACAGAGAAGTTTCAGGAAGCAGAGCTGGTACTTTTCTGAACCCCTTGCCCACCTCTCAGCAAGTATCCATGTTCTCATACCAGTGGGACCTCTGTAGAGAACCTATACACCAGAAGCCCCAGTGTTTTACTCCATCAGGCTCCTGAACAACAATAGCAACAGCAACAACAACTCCAATAATAATATAGTGAGGCACGGTGGCACATGCCCATAATCCAAGCCACTCAAGAGGCTGAAGGAAAAGAATTACATACTCTGTCCAGTCTGGCCACTAGGGGAGACCTGAGCTCAAAATATATGTCCTGGGAGAATAACTCAGTGGTAGAGTACTTGCCAAGCATATACAAGGTCCTGGGTTTGATCACAGTGCTACCAACAAGATATAAACAAATAAACACAATAAACTGGGTAGCTCATAAACAATGCAAATGTGTTGTCTTCTGTGTTGGAGGTGACAAGTCCAGAATCAAGTGCTAGCAGTTTTGTTGTCTGGGGAGGTCTTGCTTTGTTTCTAAATGGCACCTTCCCACTATGTCCTCACTTGGCAGAAGGGGAGAACAAGTTCTCTTGGGCCTATTTCACAGTTCCTATACCCAGTCCACTCCCAATGATTCATCACTTTCAGACTGGCTTGCTTGCTTGCTTGCTTTTTCAAGCAAATTTCAGTTAGTAGACGGATTTTATTAGTTATACGTGTTGTGTATGTGTGTGTGTGTGTGTGTGTGTGTGTGTGTGTGTGTTGGGGATAGAGCTAGTGCATTAGAACTGAATGCAATAGAGTTTAGAGCAGGCCAGGCAAGCACTCTACCAACTGAGCTCTATCCCCAGCCCATGGAGACTGGCTTTCAATGTATGAATTTGCAGCACACAAACTTTCAGGCCAAACACTTACATCTAACCCACCCAGGCTACAAACAAAACCAAAGTTCCATATCCCTGAGCCACCTGGAGATTAAATGTCATCCATTATTAACATTTCAATCTACACGCATACACATCTATTTCTGTCCCAAGGAGGTGACTGGCCCCATATGAGAAGCAGGACTGGGCTTTTCCATTGGCTTCTGGAGCCTGGGCCAGCTGGGTGCATCCTGGAGAGCCAGGTGGGGTCCTCAGGGTCCTGTCTCCTGAAGTTCTCATTCTCTGTGCCTCTGCAGACACTGTGAGCCCCACACTGACACAATCACAACACAGCTGTGAAGATGTTTCTCTGTGGGGTGTGTCCTGAAAGAGGCCTTGACATGTCAGGAAGTCCAGACACATAGCAGAAGAGATTCTTGTCTCCGGCTCCCTGAGGACCTACCTCTCCAACCAGAATCTTTCAGAATTTCATCTGCAGCCTCCTGACCATCCCCCACTCACTATGGAATCCGCATGATTGACTTTCCCTCTCACCTCATTGTTGTCCCTAAACTTTTCTGGCCTCTCCAATAGAAACCCTCTCATCTTTTATCCTAATAATCAAAAGCGCCACATGAAGCTCCATATACCCTTTTGTTCCTCCAAAGCATTTCTCTGTCATGGAAAGGCTGTGTCCCTCACTCAATGGTCCATGGGATCCCCCTATCCCCTCCCTCTCTCCAACTTGTCTCCGTGGCGCACCAGTTTTCCCAACAGAGAAACTCCCCTCTTTCACCCAGTGCACTTAAGCCCAACCACAAGGCACCATGCCCTTTAGGGCTCAAGATGAAGACTGCCGTGTTTCCCATCCTGGACACCAGGGGGCAGACGAGGAGAGCGGTAAGCCTGGGCTGACTGGATCTCTGCAGAGGTGAAAAGACCTTTTAGTTCCTTATTTGTTTATTTATTTATTTATTTTTTACATACATGACAATAGTGCAATGCATTACACTCATTATTACCCATATACAACACAATTTTTCATAACTCTGTATATAAAGTACAGGGACTGGTGCATAATCCTTCCACTCTGTGCTGAAAACATTTATTGTGCTCCTACTGCAAACATGCCCCTGTATGGTTTTCAGTTCTGAGCATGCACAGGATGCTTCCCAGAGTGGGACCTCAGAGTATTTTTCAGACTTTCTGTAGTTTCAGTAGCTGTTTTTAAGAGCTTTGGGGGCGGGGGTGGGAGGGTGGGGGTATTGGGTATTGAACTCAGGGGCACTTGACCATTGAGCCACACCCCTAGCCCTATTTTGTATTTTATTAGAGACAGGTCTCACTATGTTGCTTAGCACTTTGCTAAATTACTGAGGCTGGCTTTGAACTCGCAATTTCTTCTCTTTTTATGGAATGGCCTTGCATGTACACATCTGCCACACTTTACCCAGTTACAGTTGATGCAATGGGAGTCACTTCCATTTTTCCTCCTCCTTATTCTTTTTCCCCCATTATTAGTGGAGAATTAACCCATGAGCACACTAAAACTGATCTACATATCCATCCCTTTTTATTTTAGGTTGAGCTGGGTCTCACAAATTTGCCCAGGCTGGCCTCCAACTTTCAATCCTCGTCCTTTGACCTCCTGAGTACCTGAATTGCAATAAGTGTACCATCACGCTTGGCTTTGGCTATTTTACATAAAACTTATGTGGAGCATTTCAAAAATCACTCTTTTGGACATATGCTTTTTTGTTTTATTTTATTTTGTTTTGTTTTGTTGTTGTTTGTTATTCAGTAAAGCCCTGAGATTAGAATCCTCTGGGCCAAAACACTGAGATTGAATACAATTTGTTTTTTCTTCTTTCTCTCTCTCTTTCTTTCTTTCTTTTTTGATGGAGAGGGTACTGAGGATTTATTCCAGAGGTGCTTCACTACTTACCCCAGCCCCAATCCATTTTATATTTATTAATTTTTAAATTTGAGACTGGGTTTGCCCAAGATGCTGAGGGATTTACTAAGTTTCTAAAGCTCACCTTGAACTTGGAATCCTCCTGTGTCTGCCTCCCAAGTTGCTGGGATTATAGGCATGTGCCACTGCTCCCAGCTCTGGCTTGAACTTTGAAGGACAATGTCTAGCTATCTCCCAAAATCACGATATCATTTTTTATCTCATCACCCAAATATGAGGGTGATAGATGCTCCATATTCTCACCAAAACTTGCTTTTAGGGGTTCTTAAATCTGATCTCTCTCTCTCTCTCTCTTTCTTTCTCTAGATCATTACATATATGTCAGTTTTCCACCCCACCCCTCATATGCCCTAATTCTCTGAAGACTCTTTTTCATTTCACAGTTTTACTGTTAGTTTGGGGACCTTCACCAAGAGGTAGACAGCAACTTCCAGGTAGGAAGGAGCACTGTGTTGTCCAGTTGACATAAAGGAGCTTATAACACGGCTATGAACTGGGAGGAGCTGGAATATCTCAACTTCCACAGCCCCAGCTATAAATTTGGTCAAGAGAATACAGACAGAGAGAGCATCTGCCTGGACAGGAGCTGGGACAGTGGCTTGGACCTCAGTGTATTAGATGGAAAACTTTGAATCAACAACACACCTTGTTCTTTAGGTAGAAGTCAAGGAGAAGCTCAGGACACAGCCATCTAGGAATATTTTCACTCCTAGGAAGTAAAGGATACCAGTAAAGACACTTGCTATCCTGGTGTGTAGGAATGAACCCAAGCTAGAGTGAAGAAACCAAGGCCTGTTAGGAGAAGGTACTGAAGGTCATCTGAGGTGGAGCCCCACACCCCTTCCTCCAGGAAGTCAGGCAGAGCAGGCACTCCTGTCTCCTGCTGTATTCCCTATGTCCTTGCAGGATTCGAGAAGATTTGACAACTCCTGGTTATGGGCCTGTCTCCCCAGCGGCACGAGATGCCCAAGAGAGCCCTTCCAGGTCCACAGTGCTAGAACCAGAAAGTCCTCAGAATGTTTATCAGGTGCATAAATAACAGTAAACTCAACCTCAGAGGGAGCTGTCCTCAGGGGAAGCCACAGGGTAGGAGGAGGGACAGTGGAGGGGGGTGGGTTCTTAAGAAGTGTCACAGTTGCAGTCACCAGTGTATTTCAACAGAGCAAGCAGGACCGAATAGGGACAGGTTTACACAGACCCTCAGACCAGGACTACAAGGACCTTGGAGGGAACTCAGGAAACTATGAATGCTGAGAGGAAGAAGGACTTCCCAGTACCACGGGCACAGTCACACTGCCCAGTTTGCTCAGGCAGTCCCCGTCATCCCCCAAGGTCATCATTCTCACCTGTGGGGATCTTCATTTTGTGTCCCCTCAGAGAAGCCCTCCTGGATCCTTCAATTATGCTCACTGCTCCCTCCACTCTTCCCAACACCCTCATGGGCCAGTGTTATGGTTTAAAGAGGAGGTGTCCCCCAAAGCTCATGTGTGAGACAATACCAGAAAGTTTAGGGGTGACATGATTGGGTTATGAGAGCCTTAACCCAATCATTGAATTCATCCCCTGATGAGGGTTCACTGGGTGGTAACTATAGCCATGGAGGGTGGAGCTGGAGGAGGTGGGTCACTGGGGCGGGCCTTGGGGGTATGTATTTTGTCTTTGTTGAGTGGAGCTCACTCTCTCTCTGCTTCCTGGTATGACGTCTTGAGCAGCTCTCCTCCACTACACTCTTCCACCATGATATTCAGCCTCTCCTTGAGACCTAAGCAATGGACCTGCTGTCTATGGTCTGAGCCCTCTGAAACCATGAGCCCCAAATGAACTTTTCCTTTTTATGTTTTCTTGTTTGGTCTTTTGGTCACATTGGGGCCCCCAACCTGTGTGGACAGCTAAACTTAAGGTCACTTGTGTGAATTTCTTGGGACACCAAAAAAAACACAGACACATAATTTACCTTTAAATTAAGCTTCAGGACTGTTCTTCTGCTCTCAGCCTCAAGCTCCCCAAATGGGAGAGCAAGGAAAATTCACGAGAAGTTGGCAAGAGAGAGTGAGCACATTTGGAAGTGAGCTTTTATTGGGAGACCCATAGTCTTAGAAAGTTCCATCCAAAAAAGGTCAGGAGAGCAGGGTTAGGAGGACAGGTGAGTGTAATTCAACCCAAGGGGCTACAGGATGGCATGCTATGTCTGAAGACACGTCCTTTACCTTCAGGACCAGGGCAGGAAGCCCCATTTTAGCTACAAGAGTGACAGTCAGAGCCCCTCCTCTCACAGGAAGGAGAATGTGAATCATTCAGCAAGACCGCCTCCCATATATTCCCCTTTTTTCTTTGAAAAGGTAGGTAATGGGTTGCTTTCTCAAGTCCCCAAATCCTTGTTTTGAAAGCTTGCCATCTACAATTAAAATACAAGAGAGAATTAGTAGCAAGGGGAACAATACAAGAATATACCATGAAGAATGTTTAAGAATGTTTCCAGGGTTAAAGCCATTCAATTCTTTTAATATTTGATCAGCTAAAGAAGTAGGATCTGAAAAAAATCAATCTTACTCTTTTGTATATCTTGAATATGATGATGGAGCTCCAAAAGATCCAAGCTGTTATTATTATTTTGCCAAATACCCAACAAATGGTTTTTAACCTTCTCCCAATCCCATTGGGAAGCATTGTATTTGGTAGCGGTAACACACACATACTTATAGCTAGCATGATATTTAAGTCTTTCCTTGAATTTCAAAGCCGAAAGTTCATTACCAATATTTATGACAGTAGCCTCTGAGGCATTTAGCTTAGTCTCAATCCTTTTATCAATATTTATTTGATTATGAAGGGCCTTGGAAGTATTCTGAGCCAAATTATTAAGAAAAGTTGCATGTTGAATATTTTGAGATATGGCTACCAAAGCTGTGACCATTGAAGCAATAAAAGAAACCAAGGCAACAACTCCCACTATTATGAGCCCAAGAGCACGTTTAGGTCTTGCTAGCTGGGTGTGTATTTGTTGTAAGGCTTGAAAATCAGCATCAGCATACCACGGCTCTGAAATATTACCTGGCAATAAGACAAAAGAGGGCTGATGGAGTATCAACATTCCTTTTCCTCTATTATATCTGGTGATACACATTAGTTAAATTACATTTATTACATGTTATAAGATATCTATCATCTTTTCTTTTGACTTTTACATTTCCAGTAATTGAAACATAAGGAGATTGAACATACACCTGTAAGCCATAACAAGAACCTTCCTTACAGTTCTTGCTTACAAAGTCTGGTAAAGATTTGTCAGTAAAATGTAAGAATTCTGAGGCATTCAGTAAGCGCCAAACATCTTTTGGAATGCCACCTTTTCTGAAGGTCAAGATATTGCTAACAAATCCTCCAGGAGTCATGGCAGTACTCTTGCACAACTGCCTTTTGTCAATTTTAGGAGACCAGTCCAAAATATACCCTCTATTTCTAGACACCTTATGTTGTATTTGAAAAGTATTTATACAATCCATGCACTTAGGGAAAGTGCTAATTTCTATTTGCAGAACAGTTAGGACAATGAGGTATTTGTGGATATTCTGCTGAGATGACTCGTTTGTTATGAGGAAGTCCCATTTTAATAACTGATCTGATATAAGGTTTTTGAGTCTCCAGTAACAGTGTTATTAGTTGGTCCAGGTCTCCCAATTGCTGTCTTTTCCTCAAATGACACTTTTAGATAGCCAGCATGTTTATCGTGGGACCAACACAAAGGTAATTGGGCACTATAGCCAGAATAATTAAATCCAGTCACATGGTTGGGAGTAATATGAGTGTCTGTAAATCCTCTCATCATATATGAGTCATTAGTAAATAGTGGGATGGATTCTACAGTTCACACTTCTGGGTGTACTACAAGTGGATCTGGAAAATATGTCCAATAAGTTTCTCCCTGATTCCCTTTTACCTGACAGCTCAATAGAGCTATTATTGAAGCAAGCATCATCATTGGAGATTCAACTTTTCCTTGCTGTCAAATCATTCATGCAGCCTGCAGCATCAATTTCTTCAGGTCCTTCCACAAGATTAGCTTCTTCATTCAGTTTCTTGGAGCCATCACTCTTCTTCTCTTCCTTTGAGATTTCTTCTTTTTGAGGGAAGTCTTCTCTGGGTCGATCTTCGGTCGTTTGAATCTTGGTTCTATGTCCTCCATGCCTGATGGCATGTTCAGGTACCCAAGTAGGATGAAAAGAACTTTCTGGAAAAATACAAGCATGTCCTCTGCCCCACATAATCACTGGTTCTGGTCCTTTCCATTGACCTGTCTGTAAGACCTTCCACCAAACTCAGCCTAAAGGGTCTGTTGCTGTGGAAGACATGTCGTTCAGCTATAGTGTGACCTTCTGAGTCACAACTTAGAAAATTTAAAACAAACAGAACATGAATGAGGTTATTTTAGGGAGTCATAGTCCTATTTCCCCCTTTTGGTTTTTGTAATTGTAGCTTAACAGATAAATGAGCTCATTGTACAATAGCTTGACCTTGAGGGTTATAAGGAATATCTGTTTTATGGTCAATATGAAACTCTTGGCAAAATTGTTGAAAAGAAGAACTTACATAAGCCAGTGCATTATCAGTTTTAATCTGTTAAGGATATCCTAATATTGCAAAAGCAGCTAAACAATGAGAAATAACATGTTGAGTATTTTATTTTGCAAAGATAAATCTAGATAAGTATCTATAATTACATGTACATAACATTGTTTACCAAATTGAGGAATATGAATTACATCAATTTGCCATAATTGATTTGGTTTTAATGCACAGGGATGGTAAAGATGGAGTGTGTATAACACACTGGGAGCAGTGACGTACAATTTGACGAGCTTGTTCTCTAGTAATATTAAATTTTTTACATAAGCTAGAAGCATTTTGATGATGCAAAGAATATGAAGCTTGTTCACAGTCATATAAAGATATTTTCTGACAAACAGCAACTAATTTATCAGTCTTATCATTACCTGGTGTTAGAGGCCCTGGAAGATTAGTGTGGGCCCGTATGTGGCCTATAAAACATAGATGCCTTTGCATTTTTACTGTTCTTTCCAGGATAGGAAACAAACTGAATAACTCTTATGATGATGTATATCCAATAATTAAAGTTTTAATACTTTTGTAACACCGACTGCACATAAGCTGTCAGAATAAATATTGATGGGCTCATTTGTAAAACAACTTAAATCACAAATGAGAGCTTGTAGTTCTGCTCATTGGGCAGAAGCATATGAGGTTTGTATTACCTCTGTATGAACATGACTATAAAAACCTGCTTTACCTGAACTTGAGCCATCAGTGAATACTGTTAGTGCACCATTTATTATTGGTTGTGTATGTACAATCCTTGGGAAAATGAATGGCTTTATTAACGTAAATTGAATAATTTTATCATGAGGATAATGACTATCTGATCAGGAAAATTAGCAAAGGCTACTTGCCATAAGTTAGAAGTTTGAAAGAGCCAATCATTCTGTTGAGCAAAAAATTGAATGATTATAATATAAGGATCCAATCCAACTAGCTGTAAAACTCTTGTTCTGCCCTTTATGACTAATTGAGCAACAAAATCTTGAAAAGGAGTTAATGACTTTTGAGGAGAGTGGGCTAAATGAATCCACTCAATAACTCCCAATGTTTGCCATATTGCCTCCGTAGGAGCATGAGCAGTTGGAAATAACAATAACTATATAGGCTCTTGTGGATTAATTCTAGTAAGATGAGCATTTTTAATAGCAATTTCAACTTTCCTCAAAGCCATTTTCACCTATGCTGTGAGCTGAGGAGAAGGAGTTGGAAAACGTTTTCTCTGTAATATCTGGAATAAAGGACTTAAATCTGAAGTAGTTAGCTTTAAAGATGGCCTCAGCCAATTAATATCTCCTAATAAGTTTTGAAAATCATTAAGGGTGTGCAGCTCCTTGACTCTTATTTGTAAGTTTTGAGGACGGACTGTATGTCCTTCAATCACACGACCTAGATATTAAAAAGGAGATGTCCTTTGTACCTTCTGAGGTGCTAAGCATAAACCCATTGTTGTGAGTGAAGTCTCTAATTGGGCAAAAATTTTTAAAAGTACATCTGAATTAGCATGAGCTAAGAGTATGTCATCCATAAAATGAATAATATATGCATCAGGGAATTTTTCCTTCACAGGTGTGATTTTTGACATAGGGTAGGACTGTTACATATTTCCTGAGGCAGTGTTTTCCAGCAATATCTTTTAACTAGTTCTTTAAAAATTAATTGCTGGGACACTAAATGCAAAAATTTTACAGTCCTCTGGGTGTAAAGGTTTAGAGAAAAACCAATCCTTTAGATCTACTTCTATCAAATTATAATCTAAAGGAATAGCTGTGGAAGAAGGAAATCCAGATTGTAATGCTCCCATGGGCTCTATAACAAGGTTAATAGCTCTAAGGTCTTGTAATAATCTCGAAGTACCAGATTTTTTTTAATTACAAAGATGGGTGTGCTCCAGGGGCTAAGCATAGACTCTAAATGACCAGTTTGAAGCTGTTCTTCAACTAATATATGAACTATTTTAAGTTTTTCCCCGGTTAGGGGCTGCTGAATAACCCGGATTGGCTCTTTTGTGAACCAATTAATTTTCTATGTTGTTTTGGGGGTTGGGGAAAAGGTAGCACTCCTGTACCAGGCAGCTAACAGGTCAATCGGGGATTCAAATGCTTCTGAATTAATAGTTAAGTGAAAATGCCCATAAAGTTTATTAGGACATCCTCTGATCTCATTGGAAAAAAGAAACAATCTCTGAATTCATTCGCATTTGTGTGGATGTTGGTCCCACACAATTACAAGGTTTCACACTTGCCTGCCGTGTCTTTAAAGTAGGTACTTCAGCCCCAATCCCAGAGATGCCATTCTCATGGGCAGTGTTTTAATTGTGATAGGACTGAGCATTTGGCGTGGGACTGCGAATCTCCGCGCAACAGAGCAGAAACCTTTCCGGGTTCGCGGGGGCAGCATTATGGAATAAAAAGCTGCATGGCTAGGGGGGATAGGAACAGATATGGTGGCGGCCATTCTGACTTCACTTCCACCTCTTTCAGGGCCAAAAAATGAAATACGAGCCTTACCCCAGGCCCGCCAAATAATCTGGGCGGAAGAGGAGTTAGATTCGAAGGCTTTGACAGCCTTCATCACAGCCGACCATGGCAGATTGTCATTATTACCAGTCAGCTCCACCCAAACAGTACTTTTACGACCAGCCATGGTAATAGATTTAACACCTCAAATGGGATCATAGCGAGTTACTACTGGAATCCCTAGGCCATTACCCCTAGGTACTATAGGCTTAATTTTGGGACAAAATAATTTTAAAGAGGGAATACAAGTAATACCACAAGTTGTTGATCCGGATTTTAGAGATGAGCTAACATTCACTGTAAAATCAGAATATGCCATTCGGCTCTTTACTAAAGACATACTGGCGCAATTAGTACTTTTACCTTGTTGCTCCACGGACAGACTGCTTAAAATCTCAACTTCTGGGTTCCCGGACTGAGTGTATTAGGCTCAATTAATCTGGCAGGAGCACCCCCTACTGGAACTTAAAATCAATCATAAAAAATTTTGAGGTCTTCCACTCCCTGTTTTATCTGATTGAAAGCTAAATTTGTTTGATCCCTGGAAGATATTTGGAGCCAGGCTCTTTTGGTACATTCAGTGATCTGATCATAAATGGCTAAATCATAATTTAATTGTCTCTCTAGGTCCACAAATTATCTAGTTCCTGTTAACATTTATAAGGGAGCTTCAAAACCTTGTCTCCTGTTTCTCTCAGCCTGTTCAATACAATAATCAGCCCAGTGAAATCGCCAAAGGAGATAATCACCCCCAGAGAGGCAAACCTTTGCCACTGAAATCCAATCATTTTGGGGTAAAGGCTCCTGGCATAATGAATCTAGCAGGCTTTGCACAAAAGGTGAGTTAGGGCCATAGGTTCCGCAAGCACTTTTGAGCTCCTTTAGAGTCTTAAAGGGACCTACAGCGTGCTTGCAGACATGCGGTTTTGTTCGTTAATCTGTTCAAAGACTGGAAAAAGCTGAAAATCTGTAATGTCTTCCCCACTTCCTGCACTCTTCTAAGGCCACCATTGTAGCGGCCTAAGCATGGCGACCATCAGTTCAGAGTAATTACTGAACCCTGTTCTCCCTCCCAGAGGAGAGCAGCCGAATTCAGATGGTGGGTGCCTGCCCAGCTAAATGTAATTTAGCAAAGCCCTCCTCTAGGTCTTCCTCACCTTTGGACTGAGGCCCCTCAGATTATGACTCTTTTTCATCTGTATATTCCTGTCCGTCTTGCTCCTCTCCATTTTGAATTTGACTCACAGAAATCCAATGGGGACTAGTCTCCTCTCTGGAACACGCCCCTTGATGCTCCTCTAAGCTGCTGAGTTTGTCTGGCTCAGGGGAGACTGAGCTTTTGATTTTAGGTCTTTCCCCAAGGCAGCTTGTCTGTGACTGGCCTTACTGCACATTGAGCGAAATTTGACTCCACTCTCAGTCCTGGTGGGGTAAGAGAGAACCGCTTGGAAGCAGCCTCAGGCGGTTTCTCTTGCTTCAGACTCCCTAATTGCTCTCTGAAGCCCTTTCAATAGGTCCTCAGGGGACCACCGGTCCTGATCTAGGTCATCAAAGAGACACATTTCTAAAGCAATCCAGTCCTTTTGAACACTCTCTATTGTACTTTTAGACAGCTTAGCAGAGAGACATCCTTTATATAGTTTTCTATCTAGTCTCTCCCAACTATGTAAATTTGTTACGTTTGTTGACAAAACCATGGGCACACCTCGATACCCCCTTTCAGGAACTAGGCTAACTGGGTCCTTTTGACTTGCTTTCCTCTCAGGTTGATTATTGTTTCCAGAATTGTTAAATACATTTCTTTATCTAAAGACATGGAATGGCCCAGGATAATTCTTTAACGTACTTGGCTCTAAAACTGTCTGCTTCCTCTTTGACCCCTCAAAAAATTATAGTCCACTAAATTTCTATAGCATGCTCTCTCAATCAACCTGGAAATTCACCACCTAGTAGTCCCTTGTTCAGGGCGCCACCTGCTGCCCGCAACCTGACGAGCAGCTGAACTTAAGGTCACTCTTGTGAAGTTTCTGGGACACCAAATAAAACACAGACACACATTTTACCTTTAAATCAATCTTCAAGACGGCTCCTCCGCTCTAGGCCTCAAGCTCCCCAAATGGGAGAGCAAGGAAAAGTCACGAGAGGCTGGCGAGAGAGAGAGAGAGAGAGAGCTCTTTTGGAGCTGAACTTTTATTAGGGGGAACCCTCATTTTTAGAAAGTTTTATCCAAAAAAGGTCAGGAGGGGCAGGGTTAGCAGGACAGGTAAGTATAATTCGACCCAAGCGGCTGCATAAAGGCACACCTACATCTGAAGACCTGTCCTCTACCTCCAGGACAGGGGCAATGTCCAGGTCACTACAAGAGTAACGGGCAGAGCCTCTCCACTCACAGGAAGGAGAATGAGAATCATTCAGCAAAACTGCCTGCCACATCGTATCACTGAAACAAATTTGAAGAAAAGAGCCAGTGGCTGCTAGGACAGTAAATTAGTGACTCCAGGGATGAGGAGTGTGTTCCTGAGATCTCAGAGCACCTCAGAGGGGCACAGCCCTGTCCTGCCCAGTAGCCACTGGCTCTGTGACCTCTGTGGATTCAGCATAGCTCTCCTGTAGTGCCCAGGTTTCAGGATACCATTTAGTGCTCCACCTCCTCCCTGCAATGTCCAAACTCCAACTGGGCCCAGTTCCTGCTCTGAGCTGACCTTTGAAACAGAGCAACCATAGCAGCACAGAAACAGCCCTAGGAGCCTACCATGTGGCTGCATAAACTTCATGGGTATCTGGGCACCATGGCCTGTGGGGTCCTGCTGCTCCTCCTCCAAGGCCAGGGTGAGGCTCCAGTTTGGGTTTGGGGGGAAAGTTTGAAGTCTCATCAGCCAAAGGGTGCAGAGGTAGAAACCGAGGCTGCAGGAGGGGGCAGCTGGCAAAAATGATAGAGGACAGAGGGTATGTGCAGCCACCCTGGGCTTCCCTAAATGCCCATCATGGCTTCCCTGAAGTGTAGACAGGGTCAGATTGCCTGAGGACACCACCACCAAGGAGAAGGCAGGGGATGAGGGGAGACTGAGGAACCCCAAAGAGCAGGGCCAACTTCCCTGTCTCTGGACAGGGCATTCGGGACACTGAGTGCTGGCTGTGCTGGAGCTCCAGCTGCCAATGGGAAAAAACAACATCATCTTAGTGACACCTACCTGCTGCCATTTGGCTCTAGGTCATGCCTTTGGCCAGAGGGGTGACCTGACCTTCTCAAAGGGGCTCCACGCAAGGTTACTAGTCTTAGGGGAAATACAGAAAGCCCCAGGCACTGTGTCCTAAAGGGGATCTGGGATGTCACTGGATTCCTCTCACCTTACACACCTGAACGAATAAAAGGGGATGACATGGCCATTAGGGCAAAGGTGAAGGGGCTCTGAGCCTACAGGCAGCATCCAGGCCCTAATCAGAAGTTAGGCAAGGTTGGCAGGATCCCTTGATCCTCTCCCTAATAGGCTTCTAATGTGTGGTCCCCCTTATCTCCTGCTACTCCTCCCCACTATGCCCAGGAGGAGTCCACACTCACCTCTCCCCCATGGCACACCCACAGAGGGACTTTCCCACTTCCCTGCTGTTGACCAGGCTCCTCTCAAAAGACACTAGGACTTTCTAGACAAGGAAAACTGCCCAACATCACTGATGGCTGCCATTATAAATATTGTCTTGGCTTCACCCATCAGAAATATTCATTAACAAGTCACAGGAGAGCACAGATTTGGGTTCCATTCTCTTCTGTCCCCACCAGTCCTGGCTCCTTCACAGGAACCATCAAGGACTCAGGGTCTTACACACAATGCCCAGGACTTTATGTGTGTGTGTGTGTGTGTGTGTGTGTGTGTGTGTGTGAGAGAGAGAGAGAGAGAGAGAGAGAGAGAGAGAGAGAGAGAGAGAGAGAGATTTTTTTCTCATGCCTGGTTTCCATCTACATGACCACAACTCACCCTCTGGGGCACCATGCTTTCCCCTTCCTAACACAGGAGTCACCTCACACTCTTACATGGTGCAGCTTCCTCCACCATGGAGTGGAAAGGATGATGTGCTATTGACTTAGCAAGTCTTGATCAGGGACATTTTAGCAGACTTTGTCCATTCTGTCACAACACACACCTGAGGCATCTGGGACTGCTGTCTGTGTACATTACATGAAAAAAAAAAAATATCACCCAGTAAGGAATTCTGTGTAGGCAGCATATTTACTGGGAAGTGGAGCGTACTGCACGCGTTCCCTACCCACCACTTTATTGGTAATGAATGAAACCAGGGGTTGCTTTACCACTGAACCATATTCCCAGGCCTTTTCATTGTATTTTGAGTTGCTTAGGGTTTTGCTAATTTTCTGAGGCTGGCCTCAGCCTCCTGAGTCGCTGGGATTACAGACATGCAGTGCGTGAGGAGTGTGCCTATTGACTTGGAACATATCTTAGTTCCATTTGGTTTGCTCAAACAATATAATTGACCTGACATTGGATGATGTATAAAGGAAATAGATTTATTTAGCTCACAGTTTTAGAGCCTGAAAATCTCTGATCAGGTGACTCTCTCTGATTCAGGCTTGGTGAGGGATTTTCAGTTGTCATAACATAGCAATGGCATGACATCATAGGACTTCATGGGAAAGAGATCATATGGTGAGAGAGGAGCCAATAGGGAAGAAGCAGACTTGCTTTTAAAAAAAAATTATTAGTTATTGATGGACCTTTATTTATTTGTTTGTTCATACGTGGTGCTGAGAATCGAACTCAGTGCCTCACACATGCTAGGCAAGCACTCTACCACTGAGCCACAACCCCAGCTCCAGACTTGCTCTTTTATAAAAACTCACACTCACCTCAAAGGAATTAATCCATTCCTGTGAGATCTAATCCACTCTGAAAGACTAGCACTAATCCCTTCACAGGGCAATCTTTTATTATGTTTTTGTCAATTTTTATTTACATATGACAGCAGAATGCATTACAGTTTTTATTACACATATCTCTCCTTGTATACATAGTATATTTACATCAATTCATGTCTTTATACCTATACTTGGGATAATAATGATCATCGCATTCCATCATCATTAATAACCCCATGCCCCCTCCCCTCCCCTCCAACCCTTCTGCCCTATCTAGAGTTCGTCTATTCCTCTCATGCTCCCACTCCCTATCCCATTATGAATCAGCCTCCTTATATCAAAGAAAACATTCTGCATTTGTTTTTTTGAGGGGGATTGGCTAATTTCACTTAGCATTATCTTCTCTAAATCCATCCATTTACCTGCTAATGCCATGATTTTATTCTCTTTTATTGCTGAGTAATATTCCATTGTGTATATATGCCACTTTTTTTTTATCCATTCAACTATTGAAGGGAATCTAGGTTGGTTCCACAGTTGAGCTATTGTGAATTGTGCTGCTATAAACATTGATGTGGCTGTGTCCCTATAGTATGCTGCTTTTAAGTCCCTTGGTATAGACTGAGGAAAGGAATAGCTGGGTCAAATTGTGGTTCCATTCCCAATTTTCCAAGAAATCTCCATATTGCTTTCCATATTGGCTGCACCAATTTGCAGTCCCACTAGCAGTGTATGAGTGTACCTTTTCCCCCACATCCTCACCAACATTTATTGTTGTCTGTCTTCATAATAGCTGCCATTCTGACTGGAGTGAGATGAAATCTTAGAGTGCTTTTAATTTGCATTTATCTAATTACTAGTGATGATGAACATTTTTTCATGTATTTGTTGATTGATTGTACATCATCTTCTGAGAAGTGTCTCTTCAGGTCCTTGGACCACTTATTGATTGGGTTATTTTTTTTTTGGTGTTTAGCTTTTTGAGTTATTTATATACCCTAGAGATTAGTGCTCTATCTGATGTGTGAGAGGTAAAAATTTGCTCCCAAGATATAGGCTCTCTATTCACCTCACAGATTGTTTCTTTTACTGAGAAGAAACTTTAGTTTGTGTCCATCCTATTTATTGATTCTTGATTTTAATTCTTGCATCACAGGAGTCTTATTAAGGAAGTTGGGGCCTAATCCCACATGATGGAGATTAGGGCCTACTTCTTCTTCTAGTAGACGCAGGGTTGTATTCCTAAGTCCTTGATCCATTTTGAGTTGAGCTTTGTGCATGGTGAGAGATAGGGGTTTAATCTCATTTTGTTGCATATGGATTTCCAGTTTTCCCAGCACCATTTTTTGAAGAGGCTATCTTTTCTCCAATGCATGTTCTTGGCAACTTTGTCTAATATAAGATAATTGTAGTTTTGTGGGTTAGTCTCTGTGTCCTCTTTCTGTACCATGATCTACCAGTCTGTTTTGGTGCCATGCTCTTTTTGTTACTATTGCTCTGTAGTATAGTTTGAGGTCTGGTATAGTGATGCTACCTTACCTGCTTCATTCTTTGTGCTAAGGATTTGCTTTAGCTATTCTGGGTCTCTTATTTTTCCAGATGAATTTCATGATTGCTTTTTCTATTTCTATGAGGAATGTCATTGGAATTTTGATTGGAACTGCATTAAATCTGTATAGTGCTTGTGGAATTATGGTCATTGTGATAATATTAATTCTGCCTATCCAAGAGCAAGATAGATCTTCCTATCTTCTAAGGTCTTCTTTGATTTCTTTCTTTGGGTTCTGTAATTTTCATTATATAGATCTTTCACCTCTTTCATTAAGTTGATTCCCAAGTATTTTTTTCTTTTGAGGCTATTGAAAATGGGGTAGTTTTCCTCATTTCCCTTTCTGAGGATTTGTCACTGATATACAGAAATGCCTGTGATTTATGGGTATTGATTTTATATCCTGATACTTTGGTGAATTCATTTACTAATTCTAAAAGTTTTCTGGTGGAACTTTTAGGGTCTTCCAGGTATAGAATCATATCATCAACAAATAGTGCCAATTTGAGTTCTTCTTTTCCTGTGTGTATCCCTTTAATTTCTTTCATCTGTCTAATTGCTCTGGCCAGTGTTTCGAGAACAATGTTAAATAGAAGTGGTTAAAGAGGGCTTCCCTGTCTTGTTCCAGTTTTTAGAGGGAATGCCTTCAATTTCTCTTCATTTAGAATGATGTTGGCCTAGAGCTTAGCATAGATGGCCTTTAAGATGTTGAGATATGTTCTTGTTATCCCTAGTTTTTCTAGTGTTTTGAACATGGAGGGGTGCTGTATTTTGTCAAATGCTTTTTCTGTGTCTATTGAGATAATCATATGATTCTTATCTTTAAGTCTATTGATATGATGAATTACATTTATTGATTTCTATATGTTGAACCAAACTTGCATCCCTGGGATGAATCCCCTTGATCAAGGTGCATGATCTTTTGGATGTTTTTGTATTTGATTTGCCAGAATTTTATTAAGAATTTTTGCATCTATGTTCATTAGAGATATTGGTATGAAGTTTTCTTTTTTTGATGTGTCTTTGCCTGGTTTTGGAATCAGAGTGATATTGGCCTCATAGAATGAGTTTGGAAGTGCTGCCTCTTTTTCTATTTCCTGAAATAAATTGAGAGTATTTTTATTAGTTCTTCTTTAAAAGTCTTGTAGAACTTAGCTATGTATCTGTCCAGTCCTGGGCTTTTCTTGGTTGGTAGACTTTTGATGGCATCTGCTATTTCATCACTTTAAATTGATCTGTTGAAATTGTGTATGTCATCCTAATTTAATTTGGGCAAATTATATGACTCTAGAAATTTTTTGATGCCTTCAATATTTTCTATTTTATTGGAATACAAGTTTTTAAAATAATTTCTAATTATCTTCTGAATTTCTGTAGTGTCTATTTTGATATTTCCTTTTTCATCACATATGTTAGTGATTTGAGTTTTCTTTCTCCTTCTCTTTGTTAGCATGGCTAAGGGTCTGTCAATTTTATTTATTTTATACAAAGAACTAACTTTTTGTTCTGTCAACTTTTCAATTGTTTCTTTTGTTTCAGTTTCATTGATTTCAGCTCTGATTTTAATTATTTCCTTCTTCTGCTGCCTTTGGTATTGATTTGTTCTTCTTTTTATAGGGCTTTGAGATGTAATGTTAAGTCATTTATTGGTTGACTTTGTCTTCTTTTAAGGGATGAACTCCATGTGATGAACTTTCCTCTTAGAACTGCTTTCATAGTGTCCCAGAGATTTTGACATGCTGTATCTGTGTTTTCATGTACCTCTAAAAAATTTTTAATCTCCTCCTTGATATCTTCTGTAACCCATTGTTCATTCAGTAGCATATTATTTAGTCTCCAGGTGTTGGAGTGGATTTTATTTCTTATTTTATCATTGATTTCTAATTTCATTCCATTATGATCTGATAGAATACAGGGTAGTATTTCTACTTCTTTATATTTGCTAAGAGTTGCTTTGTGGCATAGTATATGATCTATTTTAGAGAAGGATCTATGTGGTGCTGAGAAGAAAGTATATTCTCTCATTGAAGGATGTAATATTCTATATACGTCAGTTAAGTCTAAGTTATTGATTGTATTATCGAGTTCTATAGTTTCTTTGTTCAGCTTTTGTGTGGAAGATCTATCTGGTGATGAAAGAGGTGTGTTAAACTCACCCAAAATTATTGTGTTGTGGTCTATCTGAATCGTGAACTTGAGAAGAGTTTTTTTGATGAACATAACTGCTCCATTTTGGGGGGCATATATATTTACAATTGTTAAATCTTGTTAGTATATGGTTCCCTTGAGCAGTATGTAGTGTCCTTCTTTATCCTTTTTGGTTGACTTTAGTTTGAAGTCTACTTTATCTCATATGAGGATGGAAACCCCTGCTTACTTCTTCAGTCCATGTGAGTGGTATGATTTTTCCCAACCCTTAACCTTCAATCTGATAATGTCTTTTTCTATGAGATGAGTCTCTTGGATGCAGCATATTGTTGGGTCTTTTTTTAATCCAGTCTGCTAGTCTATGTCTTTTTTTTTTTTTAAGAGAGAGCGTGCGCGAGAGAGAGAGAGAGAGAGAGAGAATTTTTTAATTTTTATTTTTTAGTTTTCATGGATACAACATCTTTATTTTATTTTTATGTGGTGCTGAGGATTGAACCCAGCGCCCCGCACATGCCAGGCGAGCACGTTACTGCTTGAGCCACCTCCCCAGCCCTAGTCTATGTCTTTTGATTGGTGAGTTTAGGCCATTAATATTCAGGGTTCTTATTGAGACATGATTTGTATTCCTAGCCATTCTTATTTATTTTTGGTATTTAACATGACTTGATTTCTCCTTTGATAAGATTTTCCCTTAGTGTAATCCCTCCCTCTGCTGATTTTCATCATTCTTTTTCATTTCCTCTTCTTGGAAAGTTTTGCTGAGGATATTCAGTAGTGCAAGCTTTTTAGTTGTAAATTCTTTTAACTTTTGTGTATCATGGAAAGTTTTTATTTTATCATCAAATCTAAAGCTTAGTTTTGTTGGATATAAGATTCTTGGTTGGTATCCATTTTCTTTCAGAGCTTGTTATATGTTGTTTCATGATCTCCTGGCTCTGAGGGTCTAGGTTGAAAAATCTGCTGAGATTCAAATTGGTATGTGGTCTGATTCCTCTCTCTTGTGGCTTTTAAGATTCTATCCTTATTCTGAATGCTAAGCATTTTCATTATAATGTGCCTTGTTGTAGATCTGTTGTAATTTTGCACATTTGGTGTCTTGTATTTAGTTTTCCAATTCATTCTTCATGCTTGGGAAATTTTCTGAGAAGAGATTGTGCATTCTTTTGGTTTGAAACTCAGTGCCTTCTTCTATCCCAATAACTATTAGATTTGGTTTTTTGATGCTGTCCCATAATTCTTGGATGTTCTGCTCATGATTTCTTACCATCTTCACTGTGTAATCAACTTTATTTTCCAGGCTCTATACTTTGTCTTCATTATCTGATGTTTTTTCTTCCAAGTGGTCTAGTCTATTGGTCATGCTTTCTATTGAGTTTTTATTTGATTTATTGAATCCTTCATTTCAAGGATTTCTGACTGGTTTTTTTCGGAGTCTCTATCTCTCTTTTAAAGTAATCTTTTGCTACTTGTATTTGCTCTCTTATCTCATTATTGGAGTGATTAATTTTTGCCTGTATTTGCTCATTTTGATCATTCTTTAATTCACAGATCATTTTAATTATGAACCTTCTGAACTCCTTCTCTGACATTTCATCAATTTCGCTGTCTATGGGTTCTGTTATTATAGAATCTTGGTTTCTTTGGGGCACTTTCCTCCCTTTTTTTCATGTTGTCTATGTGTCTTCCTTTCTTGCAGTGTGGATCTGAGGTATTACAGTTTCTACCCTACATTCTTGTAGTACCGGTACAGATTCTCTCTACCTCACCTTCATATTGGGCTTCCGGACCCTGCTGCTATCCCTCAATGAATGCTACTGCATCCTGGGTCTGGGTCCTGTGTAAGTTGGAGTGGGTGGATCTGGGCTGCTGGGATTGACCTCCCATGGTAGTCTACTGGTCGGAAGGGATGGTGCTGCACCAGAGGCTAGGCTCTGTCTGGTGTCTGCCCCAGCAGGGGAGGGGTGAACCAGGCCTACTGAGAGCCTGGTTCCCCCGTGGGCTGGTGTGGGGGTCTGGGCTAGAACTCAGCTCCCAGTAGTCCACTGGTGGGAAGAGTTGGTCCTGCACCAGAGACTAGGCTCTGGAGAGGGTCTGCCCCGCCAGGGGAGGGGTGGATTGGGCTTGCTGTGTACCTGGGCCTGGCAGAGGCTGGTGTGGGTGGATCTGGGCCTCTAGGCTTGACCCCCCCCCCCCCAGTAGTCTGCTGGACGGAAGGGGTGGTGTTGCACAAAGACTAGGCTCTGGCGGTGTCTGCCTTGCCAGAGGAAGGGTGAACCAGGCCTGCTGAGACCCTGGATCCCACGTGGGCTACTGTGGGTGGTCTGGGCTGAATCTCGGCTTCTGGGGTAGTCCACTGGTCAAAAGGGGAAGCCCGTGCCAGAGGCTAGGCTCTGGCGAATGTCTACTAAACTGAAAATGGTGGACCAGGCCTGCTGTGTGCCTATGCCCCACAGAGGCCAGTATGGGTGAATCTCCAAAGGGAAGTCTTGAGCCAATAACTAGGTACTACTTCTGAAATGGACCACCACGCTGGGGACCATTCATCCATGATAGAAACCTCTGGAAGGTAAATCATATCCAAACCATGCCATTCTGCCCCTGCCCCCCCAAGTTTCATGTCTTTCTTTCAATGCAAAATGCAGTCATTCCATGCCTATAGTCTTCAAAGGCTGAATCCTTGCCAACATGACTCCAAAGTGCAAAGTTCCAAGTCCCATCTGAAACTCAAGGCAAATGACTTCCAAAGTTACACGGTTTCAGGATACAGCCTTGAAACAGGTACAGGGCAGATAGTCCTGTGGCAAAAAGGAGGAATAGCAAGTAGAAAGGGCTCCCAGACCCCCAGCAAGTCTGAAAACAACCAAAGAAGACACTAGATCTCCAGACTCCAAGTCCAGCCTTCTAGACACAGGGCAGGATACTGGTCCCCAGGGTCTTAGGCAGACCTGCCCCGGGGGTGATGCTGGTTGCAACCCACATAGCTGCTCTCTTGGGCTGCATGCCATGGCCTGTGGCTTTCCTAAGCTGGCTTTGCACACTGCTACTGGCTCTAAACTTCTGGGGTCTCAAGAGCAATGGTCCCACTCTCATGGCCTCACTAGGCATTCTGGTGAAGAATCTTTGCAGTGACTCCACTCCAACATCTGGGCCTCCAGAACTTTCCTTTGAAACCTCAGGGGAAGCTGTTGTGACAGCAGAGCCTTGGATTCTCTACACCTGCAAAATAGCTCCACTTGGGCATCACCAAGGTCTGTTGCTTGCCCCCTTTGGAGCAGCATCAGGAGTCATGCCTGGGCTTTCGTGAACCATGGTTGGACAGACCCAGAGCACTTTGCTAGAAAACAAGGAGCAGAATCCTGAAACAATGCTGGGGCCCCTTCCATGGTCTTCTGGGCTCTTGAAGCAAGGGCACCCTGGAAGATTATGTGTAGGCCTCAGGTCTTCTCTCCCGTGGTTTTGAAGCAGAGAGCCTGGCTCATTCCCACCCATAGTAATCTCTTTCCCATCTCCTTTTATTCTCACCCAAACTCCCATTTTGCTCTTTAGGTGGGCAGATTGTGACATTTCCAGTATTTTATGGTATGCTTTCATTTGCCAAGTATCATTGTAAATCTCACTGAAAATTACCAAAAATAACCACACAACTCTTCTATATTTTGCTTAGAAATGTTGTTCTCTGAATCCTCTAGGTTGTCAATCTTATATTTGACCTTCCATGATGTCTTTAGGCATGAATACAGTGCAGACAAGTGTTTGCAGTGATCAAAAGGAGCCTTTCTTCTAATTTCCACAGATGGCTCCCACTTCCTTCTGAAGCCTCCTTAGGATGGCATTTACTAAGCACATTGCTATCAGCATTCTGAATATGACCACTTAACCAGTCCCTAGGAGGCTCTAGCTCCTTCCTAGTCTCTTTGTCATCTCAACCCTCACCAGGATTATTGACAATGCTCTATTTACAACAGTACAAGACTTTTCTTTCTTTTTCATTCTTAAATTTCTTTTGTTGTTGTTATACAGGGGATTTAAACCCAGGGCACTGAAACACTGAGCCACACACCCAATCCTTTTTATTTTTTTTATTTTTTTAATATTTATTTATTTTTTATTCTAATTTGTTATGAATGAGAGCAGAATGCATTACAATTCATATGACACACATAGAGCACAATTTTTCATATCTCTGGTGGTTCACAAAGTAGAGTCACACATTGCTTTCCTATATCAGGAAATTTTACCCATTCTCAATGCCCCTGCCCACCTGGCCACCTGGCCTGCCCAAATGGTTACGGGTAACTCTGAGCTTAACAGGGTTCGGAGTGACCCTCACCCAACACTGCTGGAAAGGCATGTGCACAGGAACTCCAATGGTGAGGGCCTGCCTCACTGGCCACTGACCACCTGTATCTGCAGCTGGACATCCAGCCTGCTATGGACCTGGCCCTGAAGGCCTACAGATTGCAGTTTTGGACCAAGACCTTTTCTCAGAAGATCCAGGAGCTAAGGGGCTTAGGACTTTCATACAGAGCTCTAGCTCCCTGTTCAGGGAGGAAGGGATGGGCTACGTGCAGGTGGGGTCAGCCTGTGTTGTCCTTTGTTTCTCACCCAGGACCCAGGGTTGGCTCTCTCATTCACAGAGCCATTCATCTACTCTTCATTTGTCCATTCAGCCAACACTGATGAAGAACTCAGCTCATGATGTTCATTACCCAGGCTGCCATGGGTCCTCTCTCATTAGACACAGTCAGTCAATCCCCCAGGAAGCTATGTATGCTAAGCCCAGTAGATGCCCACCGTCCTCCACTGGGCCAGAATATACTCCCCCACTGGGCCTTAATATATTCCTTCCTTCCTCCCTTACCCTTTCCAATACTGTCTCTCTCCTTTCCTCCAACCACCTAGACACTCTTCAAAGGAGGGCTATGCTTTGACAATGTTGCCCACACCTGAATATCAAAATCCCACATCTACTTCTAAGCAAGTCCCATGTATTCTCATCTCTGACATTGGCCACTAGACAGACTAGACTAGAAAAAATATTTACCTAAAGCCCTAGTAGCTTGATACATTCAGACTGCTGTAACAAATATCACCACAAAGTGGGTACATTATAAACAACAGAAAATTATCCAGAGTTTGCAAGATTATTTCCAAGTCAAGATGCCCAGCCTGGCATGGTGGCACACACCAGTAATCCCAGTAAGTCAGGAGCTTGAGGAAGGAGGATCTCAAGTACAAGGCCAGCCTCAGCAACTTAGCAAGAAACCTCTCTGAAAGGACACTCACAAAGTCCCAGGATCACACTAAACACCGGAATCCCACATGAGAGATTTATCGTCAGTAGCATGGAGCAAACTGATAAGACTGTTCTTCCTGGGACAGCAGCAACAAGCGTGATTAGGGGTTGCATCATGGGCTGGAGTGGGGTTAACCTTTTAGCAGGCACATTCAGAATCAAAGCCTGGGAGTCCCTGAATAAAATGGCTCCTAAATCAAAACTTAGGAGTCCCTAGATAAAAATGGCTCCTGACCTAAAATGGCAGATCTGATGTCAATATCTCATGCCAATAATCCTCCATATTTGTTTTCATAAATAAGGGGGTGGGGGGTTGCAATGGTCATTCTCCTGTAGCTTCTTCCTCCTGGTTAGGGACACAGAATCTCATTCCTGTGAAGGGAGTCAGGGAAGTTTAGGTGCCAGGCAGAGTCTCTGGAGTTGGAGCAATCAACCATGAGTCATAGGTCTCCCTCTTGGGAGTCAAGGGCTGGTAGTCTGAAGGAGAAGTAGCTGATTGACTAACTAGTTGATGAATTTGTGTATCTGATCTTGCAGGAATTTCTGTAGTCAATTTAACAGGCATGGTCCTAGTAGGAGAAACAAAAATAAATACTAGGGGTCCCGCAAGGGGGAGAAGCTAAGGCCACACTCGACTGCACATTCCCCAAGGGTACTGTGGGCCTACTTGCTCTTTCCTCTTTTCTAGCTGCTCTGTAGTTGATAGATCTGTTCTTCCTACCCCTGACTGGTGGACATAAAACAACACTCCTCCTGTAGGTATAGGCAGAGGTCTCCTTTTTCTGTTATTAATAGGAACAATCCACGGCAGTTTTGTAGGACCATAGAAGCTAAGGAGTCCAGTTGTTTCTGCAGGGTTGGTATAGACTCGCTACCTGCTGGTTATCCCCTATCAGCTGATTAGAGAGCTGATGTACGTGGGTAATGGATGTGGTTATTCCTGCTGTTCCTGTGGCTGGGCCTGCCGTAACCCCAGGCTGGCTTGTAGGGAAACAAATTTGTGGAATAGCCCGCTTGTGTCAAGGGCTCATATGAGTAGGGACTTACCAAGGAAATCTTTAGGTCTAAAAGACCTGTATTAAATGAGAGAAGCCAATAATCTCTCGCCAGGTTTGTGAGGGCTGAGAAGTTCTTCCCATAACGAGGGTGGAGAGGACAAGGCCTTTATTTGGGAATATAAATCTTTAACATAGCCAGAGTTATCAGGAATGTAAACACAACATTCAACTTTTTAAATTTTTTTTAACTTGTAGTTGGACACAATACCTTTATTTTATCCATGTATTTATTTTACATGGTGCTGAGGATCTAACCCAGCTCCTCGCAGGTGCTAGGCGAGTGCTCTACCACTGAGTCCCAGCCCCGGCCCAATGTTTAACTATTAATGTCACAGATGTCCATCCTCTCAAGATGTAGTTAAGCTACTTAATGTCATTTGCTTCTGTAAATATCTATTTTTGTTTCTTAGGCTGGATAATCATACTAGCAAACATCAAGCCTACATGTTTAGGTTAGGAATATCTGTAGGCCTTAAAACTAAAAACTTCTGGCTTTGGAAGTTTCTCTTGATCCTTATCAGGCATTCTTGCCTAAGAATCTCTCTTTTGTAGCCTCCAGTCTTACATATTCTTGGAGGCTAACACAAGTGTATATCTTAAGTTACATTTCACTATTATTTTCTTTCTTTTTTAATGCCCAGGAGTGGCTATATTTTAGTTTACCTGTTTTTGTTAGGTGTTTAAGATCAAGCTGGTCAAAATTGACTTTGTTTCTATCTATTGTTGATATTGAGTCAGCTGAGTTCTCAGAGGGGTCACTCCTGGGGAAACTTGAGAGCAGGTCTCAGGTCTGCTAGTGCCCTTTGTGCTAGGATGGGTCCAGGTCTTGTTGACCATGTGGCTTGCCTTAGAAACATCAGGGATGACTGCCTTCTCCAATGACCCTCCTCTTCATAGAGAGTGCACTGATTGGCTTTTCATTCTCCAGTGGTCTCATTAATCTCCCTCATCAGGAGGTTAAGTGGCCCAGAGATGCAGAGCTCTTTAGAGAAGTTCCTGTTCCCTGGATTCAGACTGACTCAGAGGGCAAGAGCCGAATATTGGTTTTCTTGGCCCTTTTAATTTAACTTTAATTTTTAAGCTTTGATCTTAATCATCCAGCAACTCAGTCTCACCAGTCTTAAATTAAGAGTACTGGGCTTTAACTTTAGTGTCTATAACTTTACAGTCATTTACCCCTTTTATTTAACTGGGGATAGTATTATCCTATCTGTCCTATAGGTGATGACTTATTATCTTAAATTAACCCAGGTTGTGTGTTCTTGAAGCAATACCTCTGCAAAACATTAACAGGCAACATTTAGACAGTTTATAGGGAAAATACAAAATAAAATCAACAAGATTAATTTTAAAATTAATTTAGTTTGTGTAATAACTATCTTGAATTTTGGCTGAGTTGTATATTATATCCCCTATTTGAGATCCTAGTAATCTTAACAACAAAAATCAAACTTATAAAAAAAAAAGATGGACACAATATCTTTATTTATTTTTTATGTGGTGCTGAGGATCAAACCCAGGGCCTCACATGTGTGAAGCAAGCTCACTACTGCTGAGCTATAACCCCAGCCCCCCAAAATCAATCTTTTGAACATAACTTTAAATGAGCTGAAGTTTGGCCTACATTGAAATAATTCTGATATAGAGTCAGGTGGAAGGCAGAGCCTTATCTCAGGTAAGGCAGGACTCCTCATAAATCTTAGGTGCAGTGTTCTAGCTCTGAAACTGATCTTTGCCTCTTTCTTAAATATCATTTGAAAAAGTTTATATATGAATGCTAACACAATATGATATTACATTTTAAACACAAAGAAAGGCTAAGACATTTTAAACTTTTGTGGAAAAGTAGCAAAAAATGCTTTTGTGTTAATATTTACAATATTAACCTTTAAATAGATTAGGCTCTCATTAACTTAAAAATACATTTAAATTGTATCCCAGTGTAAAAAGTAACATAAAACTGTATATATCTTATTGATAACAGGTCCAGTTATAAAACAGTATGATATAAATAAATCCCAATAAAATTGTTATCCTTATGATTCTAAAATTGCCATACAACTTTTGTTTGGAGAACACCAGCTTTTCTTTTAAACCTTCTACCTTAAAGACATATGTGGCTGGAAGATATGAACACATTTAATAGACAAAGATAGAAGAATAGCACCACAATCACATTGATGTTTTTATATTAATGAAACAGTTGTTGTTTAACAGCTGTATAAACCTAAATTCCTTCAAGATTATTTGTTCTAAAAAGTAAAACGTTATAAGCACAGTGTTATGGGTAAATTAATATTTTAAGAACTCCTTGTCATTTTAACATGTAGATTAAACTTTGGTTTATTTCAGTACATTAATATTTGGCCTTAGGAAAAAACCTTCAATAGCTTTGACTGATAAATATATATATATCTCCAACTTACACAGACCTCTTTATCACTTATTTAAACCTTCTTATTTACTTCATCACATAAAGACTTTCTTACCCAGAAACATTTTCTTTTCCTTCTATTAAATATGGTTCCATACCTAGAACCTTCCAATTTCTCTTTCCCATCTGTTAACCCCTTTTTTATTCACTTTTGGAAACAATCCTTCTAAATTTCTGAATTTAGACAAATTATTCCATTTTAATGAAAAGAAATACTTTGTGTTATTTAAAATACTCTAATTGAAACAATTAAAACTTTTGGACCTCTTTGAATAGAGAATAACATTTGTTTACCATTTCATGAAAATACAACGTTCAAGTATATAGAATTTTACCTGTTGGGACCTTAAATTTTTAGTAACCTTGTTTTCAGTGGTGATGAAGCAATTTTAAACTTTTTTAATTCATCAATTTAAGAAAACAACAATAATGTTAACTAATGGAGTTTAAGGAGTTAAGAGTACTTTATGTTATATTTAACAGTTAACATTTTAACCTTATAAATTAATCAGATGTCTAATAAACACATTTGTGAATAATCCCATGTCAAATCTAATTTACTTATTTTTACCAAGATATCAGACAAGCATATTGAACAGTACTAGCCATTTCTCCATTGTTGAAAACTTGAAGAAAAGTCCTACAAACAATGGATATTAGAAATTTTATACACATCAATATTTTATTAGTTCTTTGACCACCTGGAGAGAGGTATGAGGTAAATAATTCTAAAGACATCTTTACTTTCACCTGTTTACCCAATTTAGATTGACCTTCTTAAATCATGTGAATTAAAGGTTCCATTTCTATTAATTTATGAGCACTCATTATATATCTGCCAATTTGGATATCATGTACATGATATACGGACGTACACACATATAGACATACAACACCTAACACAAATGTGCACACATAACACAATAGCAAAGGCCTTGTAGCTTTTTGTAGGCAAATCTTCATTGCAATGTTACAGATGTTTGAAAAGTTCAATAAAAATAGGACTAAGCAGAAAATCATTAACCTGGGTGTTTAGGATCAAAATCATGAGCTCCAAAAATATGGAATTGAAGAAAAAAAAAAGAGTCCTAGAAAAAAAAATGACCAGTTGGTAATTAGTTAAGTACCATACAATTTACTTTTTGGTTTAGTATAGTATGAGTTCAGGTAAAAGACACTTTTACTTTTTCTGTTTTTATTTTTTTTTCCTAGGGCCTTAGATCAGTCTCTTACTGAGCCTGCAGGATTCTTCCATTTACATTTCAGTGTAAGCCCTGACTTAGGTCTGGAAGGAGCTGGGTAAAACTGCTGTTCCATAACCCTGCTCCTAAACTACCTGCCTTCCTCAGGTAGGAGACAGTTGAATAGGATCATGGACAGTTGTATCCTATGATTGGGTTAGGCATTGGAATTCCTTAATGTACACTGAAGGAAGGACCCTAGCCTCCTTTCGATTGGGAAGAGGTCACTAAGAGATAAAGGGACATGTACCTGGATAACTCCTTCAGACTCTGCTACTTCAAGAAGGGAAGCAAAAGTGTGGGCTGGGTAGAGGGGGGTGAGCAAGAACAAGTAGCAGGTGGACAGAAAGTAGATGAGGGAGGTCCCAGAGGAGTCAGAGCAGAAGGTGGAGAATGGTAGGGAGAAGGTCCCTCAGTAGGTCAAAATCTGGGGTTTCAGGAGGGTCCTGAGGTCGACAAGAGAGGGTTTAAGAGGCAGCAGAACTTGGGCCAGACAGAGAACAGCAAGAACAGAGGGACAATTTGGAAGGAAGGAAACTTAAAGCCTGAGCACAGGGGGATCTCTTTCCATTTCCCAGAGCCCTCACAAAATTTTAAAAAATCCCTCAAAACTGTTTGGATCTAGAGTGCCATTATGTGGCCATTGGAATCATTGTCAAAGGCATAGAGGGGCCAAATTTGGTTCCAGAGACAAATTAGTTTCTGTTCCTTTAAGTCCAATGTAAGGTGGAGTGAGTCTACATTTGCTAAAAGACAACCCAAGGGGTGTCCAGGGGATGGCAGAGGTGGCTGCATCTATAGCAAGAGAGAGTTAATAGAGAGGAACAGAGGCATCCCTCTGTGTCTTCCCATTCTTAATGAGGAAGAGCTAGCCTCAGGGCAGCTGCTGGTGCTAAGGCCCATAGGGGTTCTTGTTGCCTGGCACCAGGGCTTTGAGCCCAAAGAGTAACCAAGAACCAGAGAGAGATCTTTTGCTAGGAGTGAGCCCTTCTGAGCCTATGGGCCCAGTTGATGGTAGGGACCAACCATAGCTCTGAAAGTCATGGTT
The DNA here is from genome assembly GCF_021218885.2 of Marmota monax. Classification (NCBI taxonomy): domain Eukaryota; kingdom Metazoa; phylum Chordata; class Mammalia; order Rodentia; family Sciuridae; genus Marmota; species Marmota monax. The sequence continues at coordinate 19,105,010 of NW_026695224.1, forward strand.
GGGAGTGCCTCTGACCAAATGGGAACCCTGGGAGCGTGGGACATTACAAGGTCACTTCTCCAGACCCCCAAGTCATTTGAATTGACCAAAGGCAGAGGAATTTACCCAAATCAGCCAGTAGTGGATAAGAAAAAAGTCAAGCACTCAGTGAAATGGAACGTGAGTTCGAGGTGGGAGTGGCCTAGGACCTAGGATGGGATCCCAAGGCAGCTCAGGTCCCCAAAGGGAGAGCAAGGTCAATGGGAGAGCCAATCCAAGTCAAGGCACCACTGAGAGGACACTCATGAATTCTACACAGTCCAAGGACCACCTCACACACCAGAATCCCACACCAAAGATTTATTGTCAGTAGCATGGAATAAACTGATAAGGCTGTCCTTCCTGGGACAGCAGCAACAAGCGTGATTAGGGGTTGCATCATGGGCTGGGGTGGGGTTAACCCTTTAGCAGGCACATTCAGAATCAAAGCCTGGGAGTCGCTAGATAAAATGGTTCCTAAATCAAAACTTAGGAGTCCCTAGATAAAAATGGCTCCCGATCTAAAATGGCAGATCTGATACCAATATTGATCTCATGCCCATACAGTCTCAAAATTAAAAATGAACAGAACTAGAGATATAGTTCAATAATAAAGTTTCCCTGGGTTCAATCCTCAGTACTAGGGAAAAACAAAAGAAGAAGAAAGAAAGAAAGAAAGTTGCCACCAGATTGGGAGACTGTGGAGAGCTTGCTTTGAGCTTTTTCACTCATGGACGGCACCTTCTCACTGAGTCATTACATGGTATAAGGGGCAAACAATGCCTCCCATGACCTTATTGAAGCAAGAATTAAGGATAGGCAGTCAATATAGATAAGTGATAGGGTCGATGGAGAAAATGGAGGCCAGTTGGAGTCCAGGAAGTTGGAGACCACTCCTGGGAGACTGGAATGGTAATGCCTCCTGAGCACTTGGACTACCAGGATTCCCTGCCTATACTGCCCCTCCTAGAATGTGGTTCATGAAGCACCCCCTGAACAGACAGGGAGCTGCTAATTAAGGTCCCCTGGCTGCAGCTCCCATCATTCCCCATCTCTCCATCTTGGCCCTTCCAGCCCACCTGCTTCTCACCTTTAGGCCATTCCACCAGCATCTCCTGGGCCTCATCAGGAAGAAAGAGATAAGGGGGAACAGAGCAGGAAAACAAAGAAAGTCTGAAATCTCTAAAAGGTGCAGGTTGCTATCACTTCTTGGGATACCAGGATACCACCATCTATGGCCCCCTTCTTTCTCCCAGGAGAAGTCTGTATTACTACTTTTTTAATAAAACCTCCTTTATAGGCTTGCCTTGGCACTTCTCTAGTGTTCAGACTTAAACATTGGAGGAAGAAGATCTCCTCAAGTTAACCCAGTGGTATCCTATTCATCCCCTAAGGACCCTAACTCTTTTTCTTTGGTACCTGAGATTGAACTCAGGGGCACTCAACTACTGAGCCACATCCCAAGTCCTATTTTGTTGTTTTTTGTTTTGTTTTGTTTTTGTTTTTGTTTTCGTTTTGTTTTTTTACTTAGAGACAGAGTTGCTTAACACATCAACATTGCTGAGGCTGGCTTTGAATTCCCCATCTTCCATCCCCCTCTCTGAGCATCCAGAGCCACTGGGATTATAGGCATGCACCACAACGCCCAGCTAGGACCCTAACTATTAATACCATCATATTGGAGACTAGGTTTCAATGTGTGAATTGGGTGGACACAAGTTTTCAGATCCTAGCACCTACTGAGAAATGATGTGACTCCATTTTTGAAAATAAATAAATAACAGCAGCTTCTACCTCAAGGCCTGTCTTAAGGAAGGGGGCATGACCCTTGTCCTTGGAGAAACCCACAGAGCACTCCTAAGCACATACCCATCCTGCTGAGTTGTTTGTCTGTAAATAACAGGAGAGATCTGTGGCACCAGGTGTCCCTGACTCAGTTAGGCTAGGTGAGGACCAAGAGCAACCCCCTAGCAACCACCAATCAGCATGAGACAGGGAAAATAACTGGGATGCCAGATGACCCCCAGTAGTTTATGGTGGTTGATAACATGTTGGGAAACCAAGTAGTTTAGCACATACACCCCTTGTGGCTTAAACCAATCAGTTCAAAGGAACCCCCCTCTTGTACTAACCAATCACCCCTGCCCAACTTGTTCCCACCAGTGAATGTGCTAATCAATGTTAAGAGTTGTTGTTTGATTTTCCCACAGTATGGAATGATTTGTTGTGTGATGTTGTGACGCATAGAGTATCCCAAAAAAACCCATAAAATTTCACTGAACAAAAGACCAGGACTCACTCCCTGGGACAGCTGCGTCGGAAACAGTTGTGAGTCCAGGATTGAGCTTGCAATAAAGACTCTTGTGTGATTGCATCGGATTTGGCTCTTGGAGGTCTGTTGGGGTCCCACGAATCTGGCATTACACTACAACCCAAGATCTCAGCAACCAAGATTGCAAACTACTGGAAAATGTCTTGCCTATTTAAAACAACCCACGCACCCATCTATTTCCATCCCCACCCTTGTGGGAAGCAGGACTGGGTTCTTCCATTGATTCTAAAGCATGGACCAGCTGAGTATGTCCAGGAGAGCCAGGTGGCATCCTCAGGGTCCTGTCACCTGAAGTTGGCTCTTACTCTCTGTGAATCTGCAGACACTTTGAGCCCCACACTGACAAGAGTGTAGCACATCTGAGAAGATGCTTCTCTGTGCGGTGTGTCCTGGAAGAAGCTTTGGAGGCTTAGGAGGTCCAGAGAAGAGATCCTTGTCCCTGGTTCCCTGAAAACCTCTCCATCCAGTAAGGTGTCCCTCTGCCTTGCAGAATTCCCCCTGCAGCCTCCTGACCATCCCCCACTCACTATGGCATCCACATCATTGATTTTCCTTCTCCCCTCATTGCTGTCCCTAAACTTCTCTGGCCCCTCCTATAAAAACTCTCTCATTTTTTTTCTCATTGTACAAAGGTAGCAAATAATGCTCAATGTGCCTCTGGGTTCCCTCAAATATTTTTCTCTCAGACATTAGGAGGAGGTTGGATTTCTCATCCCAAAGACCTTGAGAGCCTCCTACTCCCCAACCTCTAACTGACATGCCCTCTAGGGGCACCAGTTTTTCCAGGGGAAATGCCTCCTTGTTTCCGTTCACTATATTTAAGCCCAATCAAAGACCTTCATGAATTTCAGGCAAAATATGAAAATTCCATTTTGCCATTTGGGCCACGAGAGGACAGACAAGGTTAACATTAAGCCTGTGGGAACCCAGAACAAAAAAGACTTTCCTTTTGGTGAAGACTAATGGGTGCATCCTTATAGCATTTACTGAGTTCCTGCAAGCATGCCTCTATGTTTCAATTCTGCAGAAGCACACTGTATTACCCAAGGGGGTTCCCACAATATTTTGTACATTTTTAATAGATTTTTAAATTGTTGTCATGTGGCATGTGTGTGTGTCTGTGTTTGTGTGTGTCTGTGTTGTGTGTGTGTGTGTGTGTGTGTGTGTGAGAGAGAGAGAGAGAGAGAGAGAGAGAGAGAGAGAGAGAGAGAGAATGGTGTTAGGGACCACACCTACCACCTTGGCCCACTAGGCAAGCACTATACCACTGAGCTACATCCATTCACAGCCCAGGGTGGAATAACTTATATGCAATTAAATTAATCTCTTGGGTGTACAATTTACTCACTCTGAGGTAATATGTAAGATAAGCAAACACCACCACCACAAGTTTTACCAGTTTCTTTCACTTCCTAAATTTCCTCAGGCCCCTTTGTAGTCCTTCCTTGCCCTGAATCCTGCTCTAAAGCAGTCACCTAATTGCTTGAGTTCTTCTAGTTGGCCTTGCCCCAAATATGATGCAAATGGACACTTTTAGGAATGGCTCTGTCACTTCACATACTATTTCTGAGATGCAAGCAGATCTCAGATTCCTTTTATTGGGGAGTGGCATTCCTTGTAGGCAAACACCACACTTTAATCATTGACCAGTTGATATACCTCTGAGGGACTTCCTTTTTTTGACCAATTCTAATATAGCTCTTAAGGACATATTCACAAATTATTTATATGGACCCATGCTGTTATTTCTGTTGAGGAAAGACCTGAGAGTAGAATTGCTGAGTCACACAGCAAGTGTGTGTGGAACTTTTAAGGGAAATATCAAACTCCTCTCCAAAATGACTCTGTCACTTTGCATCTCTACCAGCCATTTATGAGAGTATCAGTTGCTCCATATCCTCTTCAACACTTGGTCTGATGGTCTTAGATCAAATTGTATTTAAAGGACCTGTTGGGGGATCTCATTGCAGATGTTTGTTTTGACTTTTAGACTCTGCTTCCATCTCCCATTCCCCACTCCTCATCTCTATATATGTATAAGGTATGATACATACAAACACATACACAGATACACTCATGAAACTCTTCTTCATTTCACATTATTACTATTATCTTGTTCATTGTCAAAGCCAAGGCCTGTGTAAGATGGTGCCATAAATGGCAGAGCCCCTGGGGACCTTCACCCTAGCAGACTCCAGATTAGGAAGAAGCACTTGTTGTCCAGTCGACACAAAGGAGTTTATAAAAGGACTGAGCTGGGAGGAGGCCCAAGACCATCTATGAATTAGATCAGGAGACTCAGGGCAGAGAATTGCTGAGTCATATGGCAAGTGTGTGTGGAACCTTTAAGGGAAATATCAAACTCCTCTCCAAAATGACTCTGTCACTTTGCATCCCTACCAGCCATTTATGAGGGTATCAGTTGCTCCATATCCTCTTAAACACTTGGTCTGATGGTCTTAGATCAAATTGTATTTAAACCACGTGTTGGGGGATCTCACTGCAGATGTTTGTTTTGACTTTTAGACTCAGCTTCCATCTTCCATTCTCTCTCTCTCTCTCTCTCTCTCTCTCTCTCTCTCTCTCTCTCTCACCTCTATAGATGTATAAGGTATAATATATACAAACCCATACATAGAGACTCCTGAGACTCTTATTTATTTCACATTATTACTATTATCTTGGTTATTGTCACAGCCAAGGCCTCTGTAAGATGGTGCCATAAATGGTGGAGCACATGGGGACCTTCACCCTAGCAGACTCCAGATTAGGAAGGAGCACTATGTTGTCCAGTCCACACAAAGGAACATATAATAGTACTTAACTGGGAGGAGGCCCAAGCTCATCTATGAATTAGATCAGGAGAATAAGAGCAGAGAAAGTATCTGCCCAGGCAGGAGCTGGGGCCATGGCTTGGAGCAGAGGACACTGGAAGGGGAACTGAATCCACAACAGCCTTGCTGATTGGGTGGAGGTCAGGGAGAAGCAGTGCTCTCAGAATGCTGGCTACTCACATCTGGATAAAGCTGATTGCTCCCCAAAGTGGCTGAGAAGGACACAACACTGGGCTGTGAGAGCCTATGGTGGGTAGGGGGAAGCTAGCCAAGAATGGTTTGCAGGGGAAACTCTAGGCTGCCTGAAGTTGAGCCTCACACCCCTTCATCAGGGAATTCAGGTTGAGCAGGTCTCCTAACCCACACTGACTTCCATTCACCCATGAAGGGCTCAGGCTTTTTCAGAATCTCCCAGAGGCACCTAATCCCTGGGAGTTCCCTGGACCGGCAGGCACTCATTTCACATCTTTCCAGTGGATATGTGACTGTAAACTGGACCTAGGTCATGTGTTTTGGGGTGTCTACAGAAATGTTTTCACAAAGACTGGTCAGAATGAGAAAGGAGAGGCCCTCAGAGGATCTCAGAACATGGTCTATAAGAGATTAGGAACTACTGAAGGGCACCCAGTCAGCTATGAAGGTCACAGTCACACGTCCCTGCCACTGTGCAAGCAGTTCCCCTCACTCCAGCAAGGTCACCTGTATTTCTCCATCTCTGGAAATCTTCATTCTGCCCCCTCAGAGAAGCCCCCCAGGTTCCTCCAGTTACATCCAGCTCTCTGCTCCCTCCTCTCCTCCCCAACACCCTCATGGGCCTGTGACTGCACAGACAGGGAATAAGTGACTCCATGTGTGAGGAGATGGGTCCTGGGATCTCAGAAGGCTGCAGAGACTGTGTGACACCTTGGGAGGTGCCCAAGGGAAGAAGAAGGGTAGGGCCCTGCCCGCTGCACACTGGCTACATGACCTCTGAGATTTCAGAGTGACTCTCCTGCAGCATGCACCTTGCAGGGCACCACCCATTTTTCCCCCTCCTCACTGTCAGGTACAAATTCCCCCTGGGCAGAATGCTGCTCTGCATTTCCAGGTGAAGCCCTGGGAATACAGGAGCAGCCCTTGGAGCTGACCATGTGCCTGCATCGACTTCCTGCCTGGCTAATCCTCGTGGCCTATGGGCTCCTGATGCTCCTCATCCAGGGCCAGGGTGAGGCTGCCATGGGGAGGGTGGTAGAGACCAGGTTGGATCTGCCAAAGTGCACAGAGACAGAGCCTGAGCCTGGAGGGAAGGCACCAGGGCGGGGGAGTTGGTAGAGGAGATAGATGAAGGGGATGAGGGGCAGGAGGGTGAGCCAGAGAGGGTCAGAGCTGCCTGAGGACACCCTCATGGAGGAGTGAGCTAGTGTGAGGGGATTCTGAGGAGAAGAGTATGGGCAAGTCAGAAGCAGAAGCCTCCTGGCAAGGAACAAGGATAGGGTCCTTTCCCTCCTGTGTGTGTCTGTGGCTATAGCTACTACTCACCCTTGGATAATAATAACAGCAATATAAGAGCTTGCTGGTTACATTTGGCTCTGAGTGTTTTGACCTCTTAGCTAGAGAAGTGTTGACACCTTTTGTCGAAGTCGACAGACAAGGTTAATGGCCCTGGGGGATACAGAAGCCCCTGGTACCACTTCTCAAAGCTGATCTGAATGACTGGTGAGTTCCCTTCACTCGTGAAGCCGAGCTGGCATGGCTTGGATTGAATTCTAGACAAGGGTGATGTGCTCTGTACCTGCTAGAAGTCTCTAGGCCCTTATCAGAAGGTGTTGGCAGGAGAGTATCATGCCCAGGGAGTGTCAGCAGCCCTGGATCCCTCCCACCCCAAAGGCTCCTAGTGTGAGCATTGGACATAGACCCAACTTTCCCAGTCTAATCTGCACAGAGGAATCCAGGCTCGCCTGTCCCCTTGTACCACCACTGACAGGCTTCCTCCCTTACCAGGGTCTTTCTCAGAACTTTCTCATCGGGAAGATTTTTCTAGCTTCACAAAAATTCTGTTTTCAACAGTCTTTTTTCTTGAACTCACATCCAAAAATTAAAAAAAACAAAAAACTCAGTCCTGAGAGGGTATAGAATTGAGTCCCACAGTCTTCTGCGCACCCAGTCCTGGCTCCTCCACAGGCCCATCTAGGTCTTAAATAGGGTCCAGGTCTTACACACTACTCATCTTTGTCTCTCATCTAAATGGTCACAAACCCATCTTTTCTGGTGTAACATTGTCCTCATCTGGACACGAGGACACTTCCCACCACTACATACATACATGGGTGAGATTTCTCCTGCTGTTTCATGCAGGGCTTCTCCTCAAGGAAGCAGCAACATTATGTCATCAGACTGTGAGCAGGAATATTTAGCAGGCTTTGTCCTTTGTAATTACAAATATCAGGCATTAGTGGCCAGTTACCACATGAGTTACATGGACCAAGATCCCTCTGGCATGGCATTGTGTGGAGACAGCATGTTAGTAGGGACAGGAGTGTGTCTTTGGACTTGGAGGGATACTGGCCAATTTCCTTCTCTGGTCCTGTGAGTGGATGCTGCCCTGGCCTGTCCTGTACCAGGTAGCATCAAACATGCAGATCTTAGGGGGATCTAGTGGGAGAGAGGAGGAGGTTTGGAGTTTTTAATGTTTTCTTATGAAAACCAGCTCAGATCTACCAAACTCTAGAGTGAGATCTTGAGCCTGGGGAAGGGAAGGCTCCAGTGATGTGGGAGCTGTGGAGATGTGAACAATAGCGGGAGAACTGTGGACCTGACTGCCAATTCTCTGCACCCTGAAGCACAGAGAGGACTGGGACAGCCTGAGGGCTACACAGCACCCAATATAGGCCCATTCTGGGGTAGAGAGAAAGAGTTAGAACCAAGGTGCCCAACATCAATCTTTAACAATTATCGTGTATTGGACAAGGTAGATATATCTAATTGACTTTCCATTGCCTCCTTACTCTGAATCCCAGCCCCAGGCAGGACAAGAGTTTTATGATATGAACTCATAGCTCCCCTCCTACCATCCATTTCTACTTATATGAATGATGCTTCTTTAGTCATTTCTTGTCCCCTCAAGCATGAGATCCTTGAGGATGAGAAACTTAGATCAATTCCCACAGTCCTCCTAGTGCGTGACATGACCTGGCACAGTGAGTGCAATGGACACTCTTGACCCATCAGCCCAAAAGACATTCTGCTGGCATGAATGGAATGAATGGAACCTGGAACTAAGTGGGGAATGACTTGAAAGAAGGATCATGTGAGGCCAGGCATCAGTGAAAGCAGGGAGTGAGATTGTCTGGGATGGAGTCAGGACCTGAGGTCTGAATTGACCACTGCTCAGCCCCTGGAGTAACTGTATTCCATTGTCCCCAGGTGTCTGCAAAATGCAGATGCAATGAATCTAGGGCTGAAAGATCGTGACCTGGTCGAATGATAGTGGTGGTGCGCATAGGGACTAGGGATGGGCAGAAAGTTTCTGAAGGGAATGTTGACAGATCAGGGTCCCTCCACAAGGTGGAGCTGATGAGGGCCAACCAGGCCACAGTGCTGTGGGCCAGTAGCTGATTGAGCAGACCCAAACCGGACATGCATCTCTCTGCCCACAGCTCAAGACTCAGTCAGCCCCATCCGGACCACCCACACCGGGCAGGTGCGGGGCAGTCTCATCCATGTGAAGGGCACCGATGCTGGGGTCCACACCTTCCTGGGAATTCCCTTTGCCAAGCCACCTGTAGGACCACTGCGCTTTGCAGCCCCTGAGCCCCCTGAACCTTGGAGTGGTGTGAGGGATGGGACCTCCCACCCGGCCATGTAAGCTTATCTGGGATCTGGGAAACCTCAAGGCTGGGGTGGGGATGGGAATCTGAGCCCTGGGCCAGGCTGCAGTGGCTCCTTCATCTACACTGCACTGCAAGGCCTGAGGTGGTAGGTCAGTGGTCTTTAGCAACCTAATACACCAGCTTTGAAACCCAGGCCCTAAGTAAACAAATATATAGAAATATATCCCTCTGCATTGGGGCAATTCCCACATTCATTTTTCCAATGCAGGAGTAACTTTGCCAGGCTCCTGCCTCAGAGTGTGTAACCCAACAGGCATTAGCTTCAGGTGCTAAACACAAAAGCAGAAACACATGTCCCTGGATTTGGCTTACTCCAGGTGTTCTCTCCCACCAGGGGAGATGTGTCTGGGAGAGGGTTGGCTTGGCTCTCTGAACCTATAAAAGACCTTGACTCTAGCAGTTGATGGTACATTCTCTGAGGAGGGCAACAGTGGTGGCTCCTTGGGGACCCCACCCACAGGGCCAAGGGAAAGGGGCATGTGCTTACAGCTTAAGACTCAGTGGAGGGGTGAGGTTTTCTGAGAGCCTCCAGTTGGGCTGTGGGATGCCCCATTACCCTTCTATGAGAACTAACCTCCATCCACTCAGGCACCAGCTGTGTGGGGACACCCATGCTGTTCCAGGCCTGAATGGGGACAGGGATAAGAGGACTGTCAACACAGGCAGCCATTGTTTCCCAGTCAGGGCCCTAGAGTCAGGATTGCCCAGCCTCAGAAGGAGGTGGAATCAAGTGCTCAATAATCTTGAGGCCTTCCTGGAGGTTTGGGCTCCATCCCAGCTTCCCCGGAGCCTGTGGCCTGGAACTAAGTGGGGAATGACTTGAAAGAAGGATCATGTGAGGCAAGGCATCAGTTAAGGCAGGGAGTGAGGTTGTCTGGGATGGAGTCAGGACCTGAGGTCTGAATTGACCACTGCTCAGCCTCTGAAATAACTGTATTCCATTGTCACCAGGTGTCTGCAAAATGCAGATGCAATGAATACAGAGGCTCTCAACCTACAGAGTAAAAATTTGGCTCCCAGCCCCATGTCAGAGGACTGCCTGTACCTCAGCATCTATGCGCCTGTGCATGCCCGTCAGGGATCTAACCTGCCTGTGAGTATTAAGCCATGGTCAGTTGAAGGGTGGGAGAACAATTTTGGGGAAGATGATTAGAAGCGGGATTGGAACATGGTTCAAGGTAGAGAGCTAGCACAATGCTGTGAAGGCCTGGGATTGACCCCAAGTACTACATAACAATACCAATGACACTGGAAGACACAGGTTCAGCTGGCCACCACTGTGGTGTGAACTACCATGAAAAGTTTCTCACTATCAGCTCCAAGAAGGCCTCTTATGCAGGCAGGTAGCTGACCCAGCCATGGAGTCAAAGAACCCTGGATGCTCTCAGAAACCAAATATTCTGACCCACTGATGAACTCATCATCTTGTACCCAGGAGATCCATTCAAGTGCCCAAAGGGTGCATTTGAGATCACTAAATTCCATGACCATGGATTATTTTTTGGGCCAGATATTAGATGACACTATAAACTAATGTTCAAGTGGGGTAATCACAGAAACATCAATTTTCTTTCTTTTTTCAGAGTAGTTCTAAGAGGAATACGTCAAAGTTCTGATTCATAATTAGACCCCAAAGTATGAGAGGCCTGATCTTCCAAATTGAACTTACTCTGTCACCAGTGCCCTAGGTCATGAAGTCCTACTAGGATTCTAAGTGGGTAGCTACACAAGCCAAAGTGGTGTTCAGACTAGGGGTTCAGCCAAGACAGGATTGGGTATGGTAACTACCACATGGTATATCTCCTAATTTCCCAGGTGATGGTCTGGATCCATGGTGGTGCCTTGGTGACGGGCTCAGCTTCCATGAGTGATGGTTCTGTTCTGGCAGCCATTGAAAATGTACTGGTGGTCACTATTCAGTACCGCCTGGGAGTTCTGGGCTTCTTCAGGTGAGCCTGGGTCAGGGATGGTCAATGAGTAGACAGAGAACTACTGTCTGAGTAGACAGAAGACCATCTATTGATCATCATCCTTTCCATTTCTCAGCACTGGAGACGAGCATGCTACTGGCAACTGGGGTTACCTGGACCAAGTGGCTGCCCTACGCTGGGTCCAACAGAATATCGCCCACTTTGGAGGCAACCCTGATTGGGTCACCATTTTTGGCGAGTCTGCAGGTGGCGCTAGTGTGTCCTCACATGTGTTGTCTCCAATGTCCCAAGGACTCTTCCATGGTGCCATCATGGAGAGTGGGGTAGCCCTGCTGCCTGACCTCATCACCAGCTCATCTAAAGATGTCTCCACAGTGAGTATCCTTTTCTACCCAAGGCCAAATCTGCTGCCTCACCCTTCAACTTCAGAGCCTCTGCCACTCTGTCTGTTCCACGGGAACAAAGACCATGCAGGTGTTTCCAGAACTGGCCACCACTCCAGGGTTTCTGAGGAGCTCAAAGGTCAGAATCCACATACCTCTGGTTGATTTTGTTCTATGTTATGCAAAGCTGCACCCTTGGGGCCTTATCCTCAGAAGACCCATGTAAGCAGGTATGATGGCTCCTCTGGCTGACACATGAGCTTGAGGGAAGGAAGAATTTCACACCTGCAGCAATACACACATGGCACCCTTTGAGAATTATGGGTAACCTGCACACAGCTGAGACATTAGGCAGCAACCCCCTCCCTGTCTGGAGAGATGATTCAGCCTCTTTTTGGTGCTTTTACAGATGGTGGCCAACCTGTCTGCCTGTGGGCAAGTAGATTCAGAGGCCCTGGTGAGCTGCCTGCGGGGCAAGAGTGAACAGGAAATGCTGGCTATTACCAAGATAGGGCTGAATGGACGTTAGTGAGGAGACAGGGGTTATGGTATGAGGGAAATACAGTCCTTTCCACTGTGGAACAACTATTTCATTTCCAAAGCTTGGTCTCCTCATATTTTCATAGCCCTGGATGGGAAATTGAGACAAAAATATGCTACACCAAGTGTAGAATCTTTGAATGTTAGTGTGAGCATCATTGGTTGAGTTAGGATGGGTTGGAGGTAACTCAGGTGTCATTAGAACAGAGACTTTCCTTCCTGTCATCATGTACCTTGAATGCCCACTTAGACTTTCACTGTCATTCCTGCTGTGGTGGATGGGGCCTTCCTACCCAGGCACCCCCAGGAGCTTCTGGCCTCTGCTGATTTTCAACCTGTTCCAAGCATCATTGGTGTCAACAATGATGAGTATGGCTGGCTCCTTCCCATGGTGAGTCCCATCTCCAAACCTTCTGGAATGTGTCAGGTGGGAGCAGCTCAAGTCTTGAGAACTCCTGGTCCATCCCACCCCCAACTCTAGACTCTCCTTTCATCACACAGGTCGCGGGCCCCCCTGAAATCCAAAAGGAAATAGACAGAGAGACCACATGAGCTGTTCTACAGAGAACAGTAGCACAGATGGTAAGATTCCCGGGGTCCTGTGCCAAGCAAGAGTGCAGCCAGACAACTTCCTTTTCAATGATCCCTAGGAACAAAGATTGATCTATGTGCATTTGTGAGTGGGGTCACCCCACAGCTTCACAGCTTTGCCCTATTCCCTGACACATCCCATATCCCATCTCCAACATAAAGTGGCTGCCTCCCCATCCCAGAAACTGCTTAACCTGAGTCTCCCTGATCACCTGGACTAGATGATGTTACCTGCCGAATGTGCTGACCTATTAATGGAGGAGTACATGGGAGACAACGAGGACCCCCACATCCTCCAACTCCAGTTCCAGGAGATGATGGCAGACTTCTATTTTGTGATTCCTGCACTCCAAGTAGCACATGATCAGAGTGAGTGTATCTGAACCTGAATCCTGGCTTCCTAGGAGACAGCTCAGAGATATGGGTCCCAGGTGAGGTCTGGTGTCAGGTCCTGACACATGTCTTTATCAAGACCCTGGTCCCAGGCACCTAAAGGCCCTCATCTCAGTAAATTCTTATGGTTAGAGTAAGAGATAGATATCACACTCATTTTACAGAAGAGGGGACTAAGGTAGTGGCACTCAAGGACTTGCCTGTGACCACACAGCCAGGAAGTCCAAGACATGACTTAACAAAGAGCCTTCCAACTGCCCCTGATCCATTCTGGGCTTCCCAGCCACTGTGAAGATTCAAGCCAGAGTTGGACCTAGAAATCTTGTCACCAAGAGTGACACATCCTGTCCACTCTCCAGGTTCCCATGCTCCTGTCTACTTCTATGAGTTCCAGCATCGGCCCAGCATCTTCAAGAATATCAAGCCACCACATGTGAAGGCTGACCATGGTGATGAAATCATGTTTGTGCTTGGATCCTACATCAATGGCATCAGAGGTGAGCACTCCTTGTTCCACAGGAGCATTCTCTTGCGTACATGGTGGCAATTGCTCTCATTGTACAATGAGAAACTGTAACTTAAAGAGAACATGGGATCCAGTGTCTACCATCTTACAACTCAACAGGTTTTCCAGGGTTAGACCTTTCCCACTCCAATCTATGCTCCTTCCCCCTGTTCCCACCCCAACCATGGTGTCTAGTATAGGAAAAGAGGGTGGTGATTAAAGGCATAATCATTTCTTAAATGACTTTACAGTGTCCAAAAAAAACGAAACTGCTAGGCCAAGGAGGAGCCCAGTGTTGATTCAGTTAAAGGCTGGGAGTAGTAAAGGCAGGTTGGGCAAGCAGAGGGCCTGGCCCTAGGACTGTTGTGATAGGGAAGGGACACAAGACTGGGGAGGGGTGTTGAGTGTGGCACAGGAATGGACAGCTGGATGAGGTTGGCCAGAACCTGGACCCTTGCCTTCCTCCTCCCACAGGTGAGCTCACTAAGGAGGAGGAGCTGCTGAACAGGAGGATGATGAAGTACTGGGCCAACTTTGCTCGAAATGGGTGAGGACACCTGCACATCTCAGCCTCCCAGGGGACATGGGCCCTCTAGCTCCCCTTGTCTGAGGTGACCCCATTAGCAAATGTGTGTCCTTAATCACATCCTAGCTCCCTCCCCAACCAGAAGACCCACACTAAAAGAGGGTGCTTTGTAGGTGCAAGTTACTGGTCTCTTCACATAGTGGTCCAGAGGGTGAGCCATAGTGCTGGGCTACCATGAAAGCCAGCCTCTCACAGGGAAGGGCAACACAGGCCATATTACTCTGCCCTGTGTGGAATGACAGTAGTGAGAGGTCATTGCTTTCCTACATCAGGACACCTCTCCCCAGTCTCAACACCCCAGTCTGCCTGGCTGGCTGCCCTGTCCATAATTGAGCTGGGAGGTCAGGTCTGAGTTCAACAGAGCTCAGACTGACCCTCATCCTTCCCTGCTGGGAGGGCATGTGCACAGGAACCCCAACGGAGAGGGCCTACCCCACTGGCCACTGTTGGACAAGGACCAGCAGTACCTACAGCTAGACATCCAGCCTGCTGTGGGCCAGGCCCTGAAGGCACACAGGCTGCAGTTCTGGACCAAGACCCTGCCTCAGAAGATCCAAGAGCTAAAGGGAGCAGTGGACAAGCACAGAGAGTTCTAGCTCCCTTGTCAGGGAGAGAGGGGTGTGCTAGGTGTGATGAGGTCTTCCTGTGGTGCCCACACATGCCCACCCAAGAACCAGGGTTGACCGAATCATTCACATAGCTATTTGTCCTTACACTCCTCCATGGGTCCTCTCGTTAGACACACTCAGTAATTCCCAATGCATGCCCACCTTCCTCCTCACCCCACTTTGCCTGAGTCCCTCGCTTCCTTCCTCCCCTCTCCTTCCCTACAACCCCTTCTATTCCCTCCTCCCAGCTGCCACACCCTCCCATGCTGACAAAGAAGTTTGAGGAAGCAGAGCTGGTACTTTTCTGAACCCCTTGCCCATCTATCTGCAAGTACCCCATGTTCTCATACCGGTGGGACCTCTATAGAAAACCTGTATACCACAAGCCCCACTGTTTTACTCCATCAGGCTGCTATAACAACAACAGCAACAGCAACAACAACAACAACTACAATAATAATCTAGTGAGGCACGGTGGTACATGGCCATAACCCAAGCCATTCAGGAGGCTGAGGGAGAAGAATTACGTATTCAGTCTAGGCTGGCCACTTGAGGAAACCTGAGCTCAAAATAAAACAACAAGTCCTAGCAGAGCAGCTCAGTGGTAGAGTACTTTCCAAGCATGCACAAGGTCCTGCGTTTGATCACAGTGCTACCACCAAAATATAAACAAATAAACTCAATAAACTGGGTAGCTCATAAACAATGCAAATGTGTTATCTTCTGTGTTGAAGGTGACAAGTCCAGAATCAAGTGTTAGCAGATTTGTTGTCTGGGGAGGTCTTGCTTTGGTTTCCAGATGGCACCTTCCCACTATGTCCTCACCTGGCAGAAGGGGCAAACAAGTTCTCTTGAAACCATTTTACAGTCCTAAACCCAGTCCACTCCCAGTGATTCATCACTTTCAGACTGGTTTGCTTTCTTTCTTTTCAATCAAAGCCCAGGTAGTAATAGACTGATTTTATTAGTTATGCATTGTGTGTGTGTGTGTATGTGTGTGTGTTGTGGATTGAGCTTAGTGCATTAGAACTGAATGCACTAGAGTTTAGAGTGTGCTAGGCAAACTATTCCCAGCCCATGGAGACCCGCTTTCAATGTATGAATGTGCAGCACACAAACTTTCAGGCTAAACACTTAGATTCCCACATCTAACCCACCCAGGCTACAAACAAAATCAAAGTTCCATATCCCTGAGCCCACCTGGGGATTAAATGTCATCCATTATTAACATTTCAATCTATGGACATACTCATCTATTTCTGTCCCAAGGAGGTGACAGGCCCCATACTTATGAAAAGCAGGATTGGGCTTTTCCATTGACTTCTGGAGCCTGGGCCAGATGGGTGCATCCTGGAGAGCCAGGTGGGGTTCTCAGGGTCCTGTCTCCTGAAGTTGCCTCTTATTCTCTGTGGCTCTGCAGACACTGTGAGCCCCACACTGACACAATCACAACACAGCTGTGAAGATGTTTCTCTGTGGGGTGTGTCCAGGAAGAGGTCTTGACATGTCAGGAGGTCCAGACACAAAGCAGAAGAGATTCTTGTCCCTGGGTCCCTGAGGACCTCTCCATCCAAAATCTTTCAGAATTCCCTCTGCAGCCTCCTGACCATCCCCCACTCACTATGGCATCCATGTGTTGACTTTCCCTCTCACCTCATTGTTGTCCCTAAACTTTTCTGACCCCTCCAATAGAAACCCTCTCATCTTTTATCTCAGTAATCAAAAGTGCCAAATGAAGCTCAATATGCCCTTTTGTTCCTCCAAAGCATTTTCTCTGTGTCATGGAAAGGCTGTGTCCCTCACTCCATGGACCTTGGGACTCCCCCTGTATCCTGCCTCTCACCAACGTGCCTCCATGGGGCACCAGTTTTCCCAGGAAAGAAAGTCCCCTCTTTCACCCAGTGCTTTTAAGGCCAACCACAGGGCACCAAGGCCTTTAGGGTGGAAGATGAAAATTGCTATGTTGTCCATCTTGGACACTAGAGGGCAGACGAGGATAGCAGTAAGTCTGGGTGACTGGATCTCTGCAGAGGTGAAAAGACAGGGACTGGTGCATAATCCTTCCACTCTGTGCTGAAAACATTCATTGTGCTCCTGCTGCAAAGATGCCCCTGTATGGTTTTCAGTTCTGAGCACGCACAGGATGCTTCCCAGAGTGGGTCCTCAGAGTGTCTTTCAGACTTTCAGTAGTTTCAATAGCTCTTTTGGAGAGCTATTTTTGGGTGTGGGGGGGGTACTAGGGATTGAACTCAGGGGCACTTGACCACTGAGCCACATTGCTAAGAGCCAAGTATATGATGCATGGCATTTTTGGTCGAAAGGTGACGCCAGCTAGCCATTGAGATGATATGATTATGTTAAGATTTGCATTCATATGGATAGTGGACTCCTGCTGTTCACCTAGGCCCGATACGAGACTCCTGGAGAGTTCCCATTGGTTGGGGAAGTACAGTAGGAGGGAGTTCAGGGGGAGGGGCGCTCTCTGCGGGTCCGGGAGGAGGCCGGTGGGTGGATCGAAAATCTTCCCGGGCGCATACCGGACATTGGCGGCAGTTTCAAAAAATAAAGTTTGTTCCTGCTTGAGTGGCTCGTGATTTTGTGCCCAGCCAGACTGCGGCACCACATCCCTAGTCCTATTTTGTATTTTATTAGAGACAGGTCTCATTAAGTTGTTTTCCTCGCTAAATCGCTGAGGCTGGCTTTGAACTTGAGATCCTCCTACCTCCCTGAGCCACTGGGATTACAGGCATGCGACACCATGCCCAGCTTTAAGAGCTTTATTGTGGATCATTTCCATGAATTCAATTCACGCATTTGCGCTGCAAAGTTTGGTAAATTTTAGTAAATGTCGGAGATGTGTGACCAACATCACATCAGGTTTAGAATGCTTCTATAGCTTCAAAAAGTTCTCATGTGCCTATTTACAGTCCATCATCACCCTGACCTCTGCTCCCTGGCAACTGCCTAATTGTTTTCCATTGCCAAAGATTGCCTTTTCTAGAATATCATAGCAAAGGAGTCATTTGTGACTGTGTCACTTGCATAATGATTTTGAGATTCAAGTGGCATTTCTTCACTTTTATTGGGGAGTGGCCTTGCATGTACACATCTGCCACACTTTATCCAGTTGCCAGTTGTTGCACATCTGAGTGACTTCCATTTGTCCTCCTCCTCCTCCTTCTTTTTTTTTTCCTTTCTTTTTTTCCTTCCTTGTTAGTGGAGACTTAACCCATGGGCACTCTAAAACTGAGGTACTTCTCCATCTCTTTTTATTTTGAGTTGGGTCTCACTAACTTGCCCAGGCTGGCCTCCAATTTCCAATCCTCCTCCTTCTACCTCCTGAGTACCTGAATTGCAATAAGTGTACCTTCAGGCCTGGCTTAGGCTATTTTACATAAAACTTGTGTGGACATTTTCAGAAATCACTTTGTGGACATGTGCTCTTCTTTTTATTTTTTTTTCCCAGTAAAGCCCTGAGATTAGAATCCTCTGGGCCAAAGCACTGAGATTGTGTGCAACTTCTTTTTTCTTTTCTTTGTTTTTTTTTCCTGGGCAGGGGGGAGCTACTGAGAATTTATCCCTGGGGTGCTTCACTACGGACTACAGACCAAATCCATTTTGTATGTATTTATTTTTTATTTTGGCACTGAGTCTCCCTAAAATGCTGAGGGACTTACTAAGTTTCTAAAGCTCACCTTGAACTTGGAATCCCCCTGTCTCTGCCTCCCAAGTTGCTGGGATTATAGACATGTGCCTCTGCTCCCAGCTCTGGCTTGAACTTTGAAGGACAATGTCTAGCTAACTCCAAAATGACTATATCATTTTTCATCCCATCAAACAAATATGAAGGTGACAGATGGTCCATATTCTCACCAAAACTTGTTTTTATGGGATCTTAAACCTTAAACCTGTAGCAGCGATTTGTCATTACAGATATTTTCCTGGATTTTTACCTTCTACTTTGATCTTCTTTTCTCTCTCTCTCTCTCTCTCTCTCTCTCTCTCTCTCTCTCTCTCATATATATATATATATATATATATATATATATATATATATATATTATTATATATGTATGTAAATTTTCCACCACTACCCCCACATGCCCTAATTCTCTGAAGACTCTTCTTCATTCCACAGTTTTACTGTTAGCTTGGGGACCTTCACCAAGAGGTGGACAGCAACTTCCAGGTTAGGAAGGAGCACTGTTTTGTCCAGTTGACATAAAAGGAGCTTATAACATGACTATGAACCGAGAGGAGCTGGGAATATCTCAACCTCCACAGCACCAGCTATGAACTAGGTCAGGAGAATACAGAGAGAGCATCTGCCTGGATGGGAGCTGGGACCGTGGCTTGGACCACAGTGCATTGGACGGAAAACTTTGAATCAAGACAAGGAAAAGCCCAGGACACAGCTACATGGGAATATTATCACTCCTAGAAAGACACAGTAAAGGATACTTGCTATCCTGGCATGTAGGAATGAACCCAAGCTAGAATGAAGAAGCCAAGGCCTGTTAGGAGAAGGTACTGAAGGTCATCTGAGGTGGAGCCCACACCCCTTCCTCCAGGAAGTCAGGCAGAGCAGGCACTCCTGTCTCCTGCTGTATTCCCTATGTCCTTGCAGGATTCGAGAAGATTTGACAACTCCTGGTTATGGGCCTGTCTCCCCAGCGGCCCCAGATGCCCAAGAGAGCCCTACAGGTCCACAGTGCTAGAACTAGAAAGTCCTCAGAGCATTTATCAGGTGCATAAATAACAGTAAACTCAACCTCAGAGGAAGCTGTCCTCAGGGGAAGCCACAGGGTAGGGGGAGACCAAGTGGAAGGGGTGGGTTCTTAAGAAGTGTCACAGTTGCAGTCACCAGTGTATTTCAACAGAGCAGCCAGGACCAATTAGGGACAGGTTTACACAGACCCTCAGACCAGGACTACAAGGACCTTGGAGGGAACTCAGGAAACTATGAATGCTGAGAGGAAGAAGGACTTCCCAGTACCACGGGCACAGTCACACTGCCCAGTTTGCTCAGGCAGTCCCCGTCATCCCCCAAGGTCATCATTTCTCACCTGTGGGGATCTTCATTTTGTGTCCCCTCAGAGAAGCCCTCCTGGCTCCTCCATTACAGCCCACTGCTCCCTCCTCTCCACCGCAACACCCTCATGGGCCAGTGTTATGGTTTAGAGAGAGGGTGTCCCCCAAAGCTCATGTGTGAGACAATACCAGAAAGTTTAGGGGTGACATGATTGGGTTATGAGACCTTAACCCAATCATTGATTAATCCCCTGATGAGGGTTCACTGGATGGTAACTGTAGCCATGGAGGGTGGAGCTGGAGGAGGTGGGTCACTGGGGCATGCCTTGGGGTATGAATTTTGTCTTTGTTGAGTGGAGCTCACTCTCTCTCTGCTTCCTGGTATGTCTTGATATGTCTTGAGCAGCTCTCCTCCACTACACCCTTCCACCATGATATTCAGCCTCTCCTTGAGACTTAAGCAATGGACCTGCTCTCTATGGACTGAGCCCTCTGAAACCATGAGCCCCAAATGAACTTTTCCTTTTCTATGTTGTTCTTGTCAGGTCTTTGGGGCACAGCAGCAAAAAAAAAAAAAAAAAACAGTAGCCTAAAAGAGCCAGTGGCTGCTAGGACCGTAAATTAATAACTCCAGGGGTGAGGAGTGGGTTCCTGGGATCTCAGAGCAGCTGCAGGGGCTGTGCAGCACTTGGAGCTAACAGAGGAGTGCAGCCCTGTCCAGCCTGGTATCCACTGCAGGTTCTTCATGCCTCTCCCGTTGTGCCTAGCTTGCAGGACACCACTCATTGCTCTGCCTCCTCCCTGCAGGGTCCAAACTCCATTTGGGCCCCGTTCCTGCTCTGTGCTGACCTCTGAAGCAGAGCAACCACAGCAGCACAGAAACAGCCCTGGGAGCTGACCATGTGGCTGCACAGACTTCATGGGCAGCTGGGCATCGTGGCCTGTGGGGTCCTGCTGCTCCTCCTCCAAGGCCAGGGTAAGGCTCACATAGGGGTTTGGGATGTCAGACTCTGTGTTCCCATCAGCCAAATGGTGTAGAGGAAAAGACCGAGGCTGCAGGAGGGTAGGCACCAGAGAGGGGGGAGCTGGTGGAAATGATAGAGGACAGGACAGAGAAAAATGTGCAGCCACCCTGGGCTCCCCCAAATGCCCAGGGTGGCTCCCCTGAAGTGCAGACAGGGTCAGTCAGCCTGATGTCACCAACACCAAGGAGAAGGTAAGGATGAGGGGAGACTGAGGAACCCAGAAGAGCAGAGCCACCTTCCATGTCTCTGGACAGGGCATTCAGGACACACTGAGTGCTGGCTGTGCTGGAGCTCCAGCTGCCAATGGGAAAAAACAGCCGCTTAGGAACACCTACCTGCTACCATTTGGCTCTAGGTCATGCCTTTGGCCAGAGAGGTGACCTGGCCCTCTCAAAGGGGTTCCAAGAAAGGTTACTTGTCTTAGGGGAAATACAGAAGGCCTCAGGCACTGTGTCCTAAAGGGGATCTGGGATGTCACTGGATTCCCCTCATCTTATGCACCTGATCTAGGGTATGGCTTGGCCATTAGGGCAAAGGTGAAGGGGCTCTGAGCCTACAGGCAGCACCCAGGCCCTAATCAGAAGTTAGGCAAGTTTGGCAGGATGCCTGGGCTGTCCTGGGCCCTTGATACCCTCCATTAAAGCCTTCTACTGTGGGGCCCCCCTTATGTCCTGCTACTCCTCCCCACTCTGCCCAGGAGGAGTCCACACTCACCTCTCCCCCATGGCGTACTCTCAAAGGGTATTTCCCACTTTCCTCTGTTGACCAGGCTCCTCTCAAAAGTCACTAGGACTTTCTAGACAACGAGAGCTGCCCAATCTCACTGATGGCTGCCATTATAAATATTGTCTTGGCTTCACCCATCAGAAATAATCATTAACAAGACACAAGCACAGATTTGGGTTCCACCCTCTTCTATCCCCACCAGTCCTGGCTCCTTCACAGGAACCATCAAGGCCTCAGGGTCTTACACACAATGCCCAGGACTTTACGTGTGTGTGTGTGTATATGTGTGTGTGAGAGAGAAAGAGAGAGAAGTAGTGAGAGAGATTTTTTTCTCATGCCTGGTTTCCATCTACATGACCACAACTCACCCTCTGGGGCACCATGCTTTCCCCTTCCTAACACAGGAGTCAGCTCACACTCTTACATGGTACAGCTTCCTCCACCATCAAGTGGAAAGGATGATGTGCTGCTGACTTAACAAGTCTCTGATCAGGGACATTTTAGCAGACTTTGTCCATTGCTGTTACAACACCAACCTGAGGCATCTGAGACTGCTGTCTGTGTACATTACATGAAAAGAAATTTCCCCCAGTAAGGAATTCTGTGTAGGCAACATGTTACTGGGAAGAGGTGTGTACCACCCATGCCCCCTTTTTGGTACTGAAGGAAACCTAGAGTTGCTTTGCCACTGAGTCATGTCCCCCAGCCCTTTTCATTGTATTTTGATACAGCATCTCACTAAGTTGCTTAGGGCCTTGCTAATTTGCTGAGGCTGGCCTCAGCCTCCTGAGTCGCTGGGATTACAGACATGCGGTGCGTGAGGAGTGTGCCTTTTGACTTGGAACATATCTTAGTTCGATTTGGTTTGCTAAAACAATATAATTGACCTGACATTGGATGATGTATAAAGGAAATAGATTTATTTAGCTCACAGTTTTAGAGCCTGAAAATCTCTGATCAGGTGACCCTCTCTGGTAGGTCTTGGTAAGGGACTCTCAGGTATGTCATAACATGGCAATGGCATGACATCATAGGACTTTGTGGGAGAGAGATCACATGATGAGAGCAGAAGCAATACACAGGGAAGAGGCAAACTTGTTCTTTTATTAAAAACTCACAGTCACCTCAAAGGAATTAACCCACTCCTGTGAGATCTAATCCACTGTGAAAAACTAGCTTTAATCCCTCCACAGGGCAGTCCTGAGCCAATCACTAGGTCCTACTTCTGAAAGGCACCACCCCACTGGTGTTCTGTCATCCATGATAGCAACCTTTGGGGGACAAACCATATCCAAACCATACCATTCTGCCCCTGCCCTCCAAGGTTCACATCCTTCTTTCAATGCAAAATGAAGTCATTCCATGCCTATAGTCTTCAAAGGCTGAAACCTTGCCAGCATGACTCCAAAGTACAAAGTCCCAAGTCCCATCTGAAATTCAAGGGAAATGACTTCCAACAAGTTACATGGTTTCAGGATACAGCCTTGAAACAGGCACAGGGCAGATAGTCTGGTGGCAAAAAGGAAGAATAGCAAGTAGAAAGGGCTCCCAGACCCCCAGCAAGTCTGAAAACAACCAAAGAAGACACTAGATCTCCAAGTCCAGCTCCTAGACACAGGGCAGGGTACTGGTCCCCAGGGCCTTGGCAGCCCCACCCCTGGGGTAATGCTGGTTGCAGCCCACATGGCTACTCTCCTGGGCTGCATGCCATGGCATGTGGCTCTCCTAGGCTGGCACTGACACTGCCAGTGGCTCTACATTCTGAGGTCTCAAGAGCAGTGGTCCCACTCTCATGGCCTCACTAGGCATTCTGGTGAAGAATCTTTGCAGTGACTCCACTCCAACAGCAGGGCCTCCAGAACTTTCCTTTGAAACCCAGGGGAAGCTGTTGTGACAGCAGAGCCCTTGGATTCTCTGCACCTGCAAAATAGCTCCACTTGGGCATCACCAAGGTCTGTTGCTTGCTCCCTTTGGAGCAGCATCAGGAGTCATGCCTGGGCTTTCTTGAACCATGGTTGGACAGATCCAGAGCATTTTGCTAGAAAACAAGGAGCAGAATCCTGAGACAATGCTGGGGCTCCTTCCATGGTCTTTGGGGCTTTTGATGCAAGGGCACCCTGGAAGATTGTGATAGCCTCAGGCCTTCTCTCCCATGATTTTGAAGCAGAGAAAGCCTGGCTCCTTCCCACCCAGTTATCTCTTTTGCATCCTCTATATTCTCACCCAATCTCCCATTTTGCTCTTTAGGTAAGCAGATATGAAATTTCCAATGTTTTAAGGTATGCTTTCCTTTGCCAACTATCATTGCAAATCTCACTTAAAATGACCAAAAATAACCACATAGTTCCTTCTATATTTTGCTTAGAAATGTTGTTCTCTGAGGGGCTGTGGTTGTAGCTCAGTGGTAAAGTGCTTGCCTGGAACGTGTGAGGCCCCAGGTTCAATCCTTAGCACCACATAAAAATAAATAAAATAAAGGTATTGTGTGTGTCTACAACTAAAAAAAAAAATATTTAAAAAAAAGAAAAAAGAAAAGAAATGTTATTCTCTGAATATTCTAGGTCATCAATGTTATATTTGCCCTTCTATAACATCTTTATGCATGAATACAATGTAGCCAAGTGTTTGCAGTGATCAAATGTAGCCTTTCTTCTAATTTCCGATTTGTGGTTCCCACTTCCTTCTGAATCCTCCTTAGGATTGCATTTACTAAGCACATTGCTATCAGCATTCTGAATATGACCACTTAACCAATCTCTATGAGGTTCTAGCTCCTTCCTAGTCTCTTTGTTGACTGAACTCTCACAGGATTACTGATAATTCTCCATTTACATCAGTATAAGACTTCTCTTTCTCCTCTTCCTCCTCTTCCTCCTTTTTCCTCTTCTCCTTCTTCTTTTTTGTACAGGGAGTATAACTCCAGGGGCACTTAACTACTGAGCCATATCCCCAGTCCTTTTTATTTTTTTATTTTGATATAGCATTTTACTAAGTTGTTTAGGGCTTCACTAAGTTGCTGATTCTGAAGCTGGCTTTGAACTTGCAATTCTCCTGCCTGGGCCTCCTGAACTGCTGATATTACAACTCTGCACCATCACACCCAGCAACACAAAACTTTTCTTGACTGCTCCTCCAAACTCCTCCAACCTCTGGCTGTTAACTAGTTCCAAAGCCACTTCCACAGTTTCAGGTATTGTTTTAGTAACAATCCCACTCTTGGTAGTAATTTTCTGTCTCAGTCTGCTTTGTGTTGCTATAACAAAATAGCCAACAGAAGGTAATTATAAATAAAATAGTTATTTTGCACACAGTTTTAGATACTGAAAATCAAGATCCGGTGGCCCTCTCTGGTCTGCCTCTGTTTTTGTTTTTGGTCTGTTGTTGTGGTTGACACAACATCATCCAAGGATGATCTGCCACCTAGCAACATCCCTAGCCCTTTTTGCTTTTCACTTTTACACAGGCTCATGCCAAGTTACTGAGCCTGGTCTCAAACGCACAAAACTCCGGTCTCAACCTCCCAAGTCTCTGGTGTTACTGGAGTGCATCACTTTGCCTGGCCCTGATCTACCTCTGGAGAGAGCCTTGAAGCTATGTCATAAAATGGCAAAGACATGATATAGCAGGAGAGTTTATGAGATGATCATATGGTAGGAGCAAAGCAAGAGACTGGAGAATGGCCAGGCTGCTCTGTTAGAACAATCCATTTTCATTTTACAGAGAACTAAAGCACTCCTGTGATATCTAACCCACTCCAAAAACACTTATCATGATCCAATCATCTTCTTTTACACCCCACCTCTTTATAGTCCCACTTCCTCAATGCTGCCACACTGGGAACCAAACTTCCAGCACATGAATCACTGGTGAACAAACCATATCCAAACCATACAAGAAAGACATTACTAGATTGTCCTCTCTGGAGCCTGCCACGCCTAGCCTCAACCACAGCAGTTGACACATACTGATGCATTAGGATCCACCCTGGGCAGGGCAGCAGGAGATCCCTGAGGCTGTTCTTGTCTTTGTTTTTTTCTAATGGAACCTGGCTCAGATCTGTCAGTTTCTGCAGAGGCAAAAGGTGAGACTGTGAAGGGAAGTTGCAAGAGAGGTAGGAGCCACTTCAGGTGGCAACAACATCAGGGGGACAGTGGCCTTACTGAACACCTCCCTGCACCCTAAGGCACAGAGCAAGATGTGGTTGCACAAAAGCTACACAGCACAGAGGGATGAGCCTCATATGAGCCAGAGAGGAAAGTTAATGAACCCAATGTGTCCATCAGCCACTTTCAACAAGTATCAGGATTGGCACAACCTAGATTATCTGAAATGCACTCTGTCCTTTGCACCATTGTTTGAAAGCAACCCCAGCTATCACATCATGGGTAAATTTTTCATGAGTTCCTACTGAAAAAAAAAAAAAGAGAGAGCGGAAGATTGATACAAATATGTATATGGATATACACAGAGATAGGTAGATAGATAAAGGTATTTCCACAACAGTTTAAGTTTTCATCATAATTAAATATCTACTCAAATGTTCTAATTTATTAGAATGGTAATAAGTTTTATAATTTGCAAAGAGGTAGATTTTAATACCAACTTTGAAAAATAATTACTGCACCATACATTCTATCCATTCAATGACACACATAAGTAGTTTTTAGTTTACACTCAGAGTTCACCTCTTTCCCTCAATGTGAACCTAATCCTACCCTACATACCCTCAGTCTGATCTCTGTGTCTATGGATAAACTAATTCTGGCCATGTCATCAGAATAGAATCAGGAGGCAATTGTGGAGGGTCACAGTGGGACAGGTAGAAGGTTTGTGAAGCCATTGTTTGCAGATCAGAGTCCCTCCACAAGATGGAGCTAAGGAGGGCCAACCAGGTCACAGTACTATAGGCCAGCAGCTAATTAAGCAGACCAAAGTCTAAAGTGCATCTCTCTGCCCACAGGCCAGGACTCAGTCAGCCCCATCCGGACCATCCACACCGGGCAGGTGCGAGGCAGCCTCGTCCATGTGAAGGGCTTCAATGCGGGGGTCCACACCTTCCTGGGAATTCCCTTTGCCAAGCCACCTGTAGGACCACTGCGCTTTGCAGCCCCTGAGCCCCCTGAACCTTGGAGTGGTGTGAGGGATGGAACCTCCCACCCAGCCATGTAAGTTCTCCAGGGGTCTGGGAAACCTCAGGGCTGGGTGGGGGTGGGTACTCCTAGCCCTGGGCTCCTTCATCTACACTGCCCAGGCAATTTTCCTCTGCATTGGGATGATTCTCACATGCATTCTTCCAGTGAGAGTGCTAAGGCTCAGAGGGTTGAAGTTGCTAACTTCCCTAGGCTCCTCTCTTTGGCCTTGGCACCCAGAGAACATTAGTTGCGGAGATAATTTGTCCCAGCTCATGTTATGCCAGATGTTCTCTGCAACCAGGGTACGTACATGTGTCTGGGAGAGGGTCAGATTGGCTCTAAGAACCTATAAAATACCCTGACTCCAGCAGTACATACTCTAGAATCCTGAAGAGGGAAGCAGCAGTGGCTCCTTTGGGATCTGCCCCCTGCATTCTCTATGCCAGCCCACAGGGCCAGGTGCCAGTGGCCAAGTAATAGATGCATGTGTTTACACCTGAAGACTCTGTGGTTCCCTGAGAGTCTAGACTTGGTCTGTGGGTTGTCCTACTATGTTCTATGGGAAACTAAACTCCATCCATTCTGGCACCACCCATTTGGGGACATCTATACTGTTCCAGACCTGAATGGGGACAGGGATAAGTGGTGAATGTTAACACAGGTAGCCAGTGTTTCCCAGACAGTCCCCTAGAGTCATGATTGCCCAGCCTCAGGAGTTGGACACAAGTGCTTAACAACCTTGAAGCCTCCCTGGAGGTCTGGACTCCATCCCGGCTTACCCCGAGCCAGAGGCCTTGAACTCAATGGGAAGGGGCTTTAGAGAAAAAATCAAGTATGAACAGGACATCAGGTGTAACAGGGACCCTGAGGGGGTTTCTTGGAAGAAACCTGAACCCAAGTCTGCTTTTGACCACTGTTCACATGCTGGGTTGACTGTCTACCGTGGTTGATCACCAGGTGTCTGCAGGATGCCAAAGCAATGAACACACAGTCCCTGAAGCTGTTGAATCTGACCCTGCCTTCCATCCCCATGTCAGAAGACTGTCTGTATCTCAACATCTACATGCCTGCTCATGCCCATGAGGGCTCTAACCTTCCTGTGAGTGTCAGGATGTGATTGACAGAGGAGTGGGAGTACATTTGTTCTACAAGGTTAAAAGGAACAAGATCAGCTTGGGTCCTACTGCAGTATGAACAATGAGGAGAAACCTCTTACTGTCAGATCCAAGAAGGCCTCTTATGCCAGTGGGCCTTGACTTAAGCTTGTGTTCAAAGGGCCCTGGCTACTCCCAGAGGTCAGAGACCATGGCCACTGAATGGACACCATTCTCATTCAACCAAGTTGTTCCCAGGATACCCCCTTAGTACAAGGACTACACTAAGGTCACAAAAAAAAAATGACAGCAATGGATTGTCTTTGAGCTCTTGTGGAGAATAATTTTGATTAATGTTTCTTGGAAATTCTAAGTAGACATCCCTTTTCTTTCCAATTTGCAGAAGATTCAGGATGTAATAGATCCAGGCTTTGGTAAATGGGATGTACCATGTACCAATGGGAGACTCGGTCTTCCTGATTAAACTTGAGTCACTGGCCCATGGCCCAGGTCATGAGGTCTGCTAGAGTTTTGTCTGTGTGGGTAGCTGCACAAGTCAAAGCAGTGTTTAATCTATAAGGCAGCCCAGGAGGGGTTTGAGCTGGGTGGGAGTCATGTGGTATATCTCTTGATTTCCAAGGTGATGGTATGGATCCATGGTGGTGCACTAGTTATAGGCATGGCATCCCTGTACGATGGTTCTATTCTGGCAGCCACTGAGGATGTGGTGGTGGTCATTATCCAGTACCGCCTAGGTGTTCTGGGCTTCTTCAGGTGAGCTTGGGTCTGGATTGGTCAATGGAGGCTGAGTAGATAGAGGACCATCCAGTGATCATCATCTTTGCATTTCTCAGCACTGGAGACCAGCATGCCACTGGCAACTGGGGTTACCTGGACCAAGTGGCTGCCCTACATTGGGTCCAGCAGAACATTGCCCACTTTGGAGGCAACCCTGATAAGGTCACCATTTTTGGCGAGTCTGCAGGTGGCACTAGTGTGTCCTCACATGTGTTGTCTCCAATGTCCCAAGGACTCTTCCATGGTGCCATCATGGAGAGTGGGGTGGCCCTGCTGCCCAGCCTCATTGCCAGCTCATCTGAAGCAGTTTCCACAGTGAGTGCCCTCAACCACCAAAGCCCAGACCCACTGCCTCATCCCTCACCTTCAGAGCCACTGTTCCTCTTTCTTCACTGAAGACAACAACAGTTGAGGAACCTTGGGAAGTGCTACCTATCCAGGGTTTGCAAGGGGTTCAAGGGTCAGAATCCACAGACCTCTACCTCACAGTGGTTGAAAAGGTTCTATGATCTGTAAAGCTGAACCCTGAACCATGTGAGCAGGTGTGATGGCTCTTCTGGCTGACACCTGAGGTTCAGGGAGGGTAGAATAATTTCACACCTGCACCAATCCACACTCCCTACCCTTTGAAATATTGGTGGTGCCTGCACCCAGCTGAGACCTTGGGCAACATTCCCACTCCTTGCCTGAAGGGATGATCCAGCCCTTTTTTGGTGCCTTTACAGATGGTGGCCAACCTGTCTGACTGTGGGCAGGTAGAGTCAGAGGCCCTGGTAAGCTGCCTTCGAGGCAAGAGTGAAGAGGAAATGCTGGCTATTACCAAGGTCAGGCTAAATGAGCATGGGTGTGGAAGAAGAAGGGATGATAGCTATGGGGCATAATGACTTGGGTGCCTTTCCAACTCCCTGGAACAGTTACTTCACCCAACAGTTATTTCCAGGTATTCTGGAAATGAGGCCTGGATGTAGTAAACCAGGAATAGGATTTCTGGGGGCAGTTATGAGTATCCTGGCCAGACAGGAGCGAAAAGCACTTAGAAGACATCAGAAGTTTTCTAGGTCCTGACTGTGCTTCATGACTTTGAATGCCCCCTTCAGGCCTTCAAGATCATTCCCGGTGTGGTAGATGGGGCCTTCCTGCCCAGGCACCCCCAGGAGCTTCTGATTTCTGCTGATTTTCAACCTGTCCCCAGCATCATTGGGGTCAACAATGATGAATATGGCTGGGTCATTCCCTCGGTGAGACCTAGCTCCAAGTTTCTAGGTGTTTGGGGAACACATCCTAAAGTTCTAAGTCAATCTGAACTATAATGCACACCCTCCCCTTTCCACCCAGAGCATGGGCACCGCTCACCCCCAGAAGAAAATAGACAGAAGGACTGTGCAGGCTGCTCTGCAGAGAAGAGCAGCACAGATGGTGAGACTCCCAGGGTCCTGCAAAAAAAAAAAAAAAAAAATGGAGAGTGCTGATCAAAGTGTAGTATCCCTGTAATCCCAGTGACTCAGGAAACTGAAGCAGGAGGATTCCAAGTTCAAGGCCAGCCTTCAGCAACTTGGCAAGACCCTACCTCAAAATAAAAAAATAAGAAAGGCTGGGGATGTAGTTCAGTGGTAAAGCTTTCAATCACCAGTACCAAAAATATTGAGAGGATACCCCCAGATATCCTTCCCATGAGGCAACTTCCGGCAACAAAGGTTGATCTCTGGGTGCATTTGTGAGTGGGATAACCCAACAGCTTGACAGGTTTGCCTTATGCCCTGACCCATCCCAGATCCAATCTCTCCACCCTTAAGCTGCTGTGTCCCTTCCTCAGTGCCTGCCTAACAGGACTCTCCCCGATCCCTCTGGGCTAGATGTTGCCTGCTGAATTTGGTGACCTGTTGATGGAGGAGTATATGGGGGACAATGAAGACCCAGATACTCTTCAAGGCCAGTTCCAGGAAATGATGGAGGACTTAATGTTTGTGATCCCTGCACTCCAAGTAGCACATTTTCAGAGTGAGTATATCTTTACCTGACTCCTGATGGCCTAGGGCAGCTCAGAGCTCTGGTGTCTGGGGAACAGGAAGATTGTGATGTCTAGGTCCTGAACTAGTCTTTATCAGGCCCCTGATGCCAAGCACTTGATAGCCCTCATCTCAGTAAATCCTGAGGGATAGTGTGACAGAAAACACCCCTATTTTATAGGCAAGGAACCTGAGTTAGTGACTTGCTCAAAATCATACAGCTAGAAAGTCCAAGGCCATGACTTATTGAAGGCCCTTTGATGGCTTCAACTCCACCTTGGGATTCCCCATTTCACTGTCCAGGTTAAAGTCAGCTTTGGACCTATGTATTTTGTCATCAAGGGTGACTCAGAAGGGAGTTCCAGGTAAGGGATCACCTTATCACCTCCTGACCACCCCCATTCCCCAGGTTCCCATGCCCCTGTCTACTTCTACGAGTTCCAGCATCGGCCTAACTTTTTTAAGGACATCAAGCCACCCCATGTGAAGGCCGACCATGGTGATGAGATTCTCTTTATCTTCAGATCCTTTTTCTGGGGCAAGCAAGGTGAGTCTTTGTTCTCCAGGAAATGTGTACCAGTGGGGTCCACACAAGGAAACTAAGGCTCAGAAAGAGGATCAGGTGTTCACCATCTCACAGCTCAAAAGATGTCCCTAAATTAGAATCTGAGCCCCACCACTCCAGCCTGTGCTCCCTCAACCTGCCCCACCCCAACCATGATGTCCATAGTGGGTACAGAGGAAGGTACTTAAATGTTTTAGAAGGAAAAAGGGACCCTCTGGATCCAGATGGCCCAGGATCAAGTCAGCTAGAGGCTGAAATGAGTAAGGGCAAGTTGGATAAGGGGAGGGGCTATCCCCCAGGGCTATTGGGGTAGGGAAGATGTATTAGTCAAGCCTTCTATGATGAAATACCTGAGATACTCAACTTAAAGGAGAAAGATTTTATTTTGGCTCACAATTTCAATGGTTTCAGTTCATGGTCACTTGATTCCATTGATTCTGGGTCTGTGGAGAGACAGGACATCATGTCAGGGAGTTAGTAGTAGAACAGAGCTGCCCACATCATGACAGTCAGGAGGAGAAAGAATGAAATACATACAGGCACCAGGAACAAAATATACCTTTAGAGGCATGCCCCCAGTGACCCACCTCTTCAACTAGGTCACATCCATAGCTTTTACAGCACCTCCCAACAGTGCAACCAGCTGGGGGTCAAGCCTTCAACAGATGAGCCTTGGGGGACACTTCAGATCCAACTATAATGGAAGGGATCCAGGCCTTGGATCAATCCAGGCTATGGCTGGGGTTGTAAATGTGGCACAGGAGTGGACAGGGTTGGCCAGGACCTGGACCCTTGCCTTCCTCCTCCCACAGTTGAGCTCACTGAGGAGGAGGAGTTGCTGAGCAGAAGGATGATGAAGTACTGGGCCAACTTTGCTCAAAATGGGTGAGGACACCTGCACACCTCAGCCTCCCAGTGGGGCACGGGTCCTCCACTGTTCCCCTTGTCTGAGGTGACCTCATTAACACACATGTGGCCTTAACCACATCCTAGCTCCCTCTCCAACATGAAGGCCTGCTCTGAAAGAGGTTGCTTTGTGGGTGCAGGTCACTGTTCTCTTCTCATGGTGACCGGGAGAGGAGCCATAGTGCTGGGTTACCATAAGAGCCAGCCTCTCACAAGGAACGGCCAAACAGACCAGGTTGCCCTGCCCTGTGGAGAACAACACTAGTGAGAGACCATTACTTTCCTACATCAGGAAAACTTTACCCATTCTCAAAGCCCTGGCCTGCCTGGATGCCTGGCCAGTCCTAAACAGGGATGGGAGGTCAGGTCTGAGATCAACAGAGCTCAGACTGACCATCTCCCTGCCTTGCTGGGAGGGCATGTGCACAGGAACCCCAACGGAGAGGGCCTACCCCACTGGCCACTGTTCGACCAGGACCAGCAGTACCTGCAGCTGGACATCCAGCCTGCTGTGGGCAAGGCCCTGAAGGCCCACAGGCTACAGTTCTGGACCAAGACCCTGCCTCAGAAGATCCAGGAGCTAAAGGGAGATAAGGTGAAGCACACAGAGCTCTAGCTCCCTGTTCAGGGAGGGAGGGAAGGGCTATGTGCAAATGGGATCTGCCTTTAGTGCCCATACATGCCCACCCAGGAGCCAGGGCTGACCCCCTCATTCATGTAGCCATTCATCCACTCTTCATTCATCCATTCAGCCAACACTAATGAGGAATTCACCTCATGATGTTCATTGCCCAGGCTGCCATGAGTCCTCTCTCGTTAGACACACTCAGTAAATCCCCCCAGGAAGCTGTGGACGGGTAAGCCCAGTGGATGCCCACCTTCCTCCACCTCCACTGAGCTTGAGTTCCTTCCTCCCTACTCCCCTCTCTTTCTTTGTACCCTCTCTGTCCTCTCCTGCAAGTTTCCATACCCTCCCACTTTGAGAGAGATGTTTTACGAAGTGGTGCTGACCTAGGTTTCAGAAACCCTTGCCCACCTCTCAGCAAGTCCCCCATGTTCTCATATCTCAGAAAGCCTAAGAGAAAACCTATATATCAGAAGCTCCAGTGTCTTAGTCCATCAGGCTGCTGTTACAAATATACAATAATCTAGCCAGACACAGTAGCACAAACCCATAGTCCAAGCTACTCAGAAGGTTGAGGAGGAGAATTATCAAGTCCAGACTGGGAAACCTGGGGAGACCCGAGCTCAAAACAAAATAAAAAGGGCCATGGATGTAACTCAGTGGTAGAGTGTTTGCCTAACATGTCAAGGTCCTGGGTTTGATCACTGTACCACTACCAAAATATAAACAAATAAACACAATAAACTGAGTAGCTCATAAACAGTGGAAATTTATTGCTCTCTGTGTTGGAAGCTGTCAAGTTCAAATCCAGGTGTTAGCAGATTTGTTATCTGGGGATGTCTTGCTCTGGTTTTTAGATGGCACCTTCTAACTGTATCCTCACTTAGCAGAAGTGGCAAATAATCTCTCTTGGCCTCTTTTATACAGTTAGTAAGCCCAATTTATCACAATACTAATGATTTATCATATTGGAGATTGTTTTTTCAGCATATAAATTGCAGCACACAAACTTTCAAGGCATACATCTTAGCCACTGAAGTGGGCCCCTCTATTGTCCCTAGAGATTAAATGTCATTCATCATTAACATTTAAATCTACACACACACCCATCTATTTCTGTCCCAAGGAGGTGACAGGCCCCATACTTATGAGAAGCAGGACTGGGCTTTTCCATTGGCTTCTGGAGCCTGGGCCAGCTGGGTGCATCCTGGAGAGCCAGGTGGGGTCCTGAAGTTGCCTCTTATTCTCTGTGGATCTGCAGACACTGTGAACCCCACACTGACACAATCACAACACAGCTGTGAAGATGTTTCCCTGTGGGGTATATCCTGGAAGAGGCCTTGACATGCCAGGAGGTCCAGACAGGTAGCAGAAGAGATTCTTGTCACTGGCTCCCTGAGGGCCTGTCCATCCAGAATCTTTCAGAATTTCATCTGCAGCCTCCTGACCATCCCCCACTGACTATGGCATCCACATGATTGACTTTCCCTCTCACCTCATTGATGTCCCTAAACTTTTTTGGCCCCTCCAACAGAAACCCTCTCATCTTTTATCTCAGTAATCAAAAGTGCCAGATGAAGTTCAATATGCCTTTTTGTTCCTCCAAAGCATTTTCTCTCTGTCATGGAAAGGCTGTGTCCCTCACTCCATGGACCCTGGGACTCTCCCTATACCCTCCATATCTCCAACTTGCCTCCATGGGGCACCAGTTTTCCCAAGAAACTAAGTTCCCTCTTTCACCCAGTGCATTTAAGCCCAACCACAGGGCACCATGCCCTTTAGGGCTCAAGATGAAGATTGCCGTGTTTCCCATCCTGGACACCAGGGGGCAGACGAGGATAGCGGTAAGCCTGGGCTGACTGGATCTCTGCAGAGGTGAAAAGACCTTTTAGTTCCTTTTAGTGTACAGGGACTGGTGCATAATCCTTCCACTCTGTGCTGAAAACATTCATTGTGCTCCTGCTGCAAACATGCCCCTGTATGGTTTTCAGTTCTGAGCATGCACAGGTTGTTTCCCAGAGTGGGTCCTCAAGAGTATTTTTCAGAATTTCAGTAGTTTCAGTAGCTCTTTTTAAGAGCTTTATTGTGGATCATTTCCATGAATTAAATTCACCCATTTGAGCTACAAAGTTTGGTAAATTTGAGTAAATGTAGGAGACTATAACCGACACCACATCAGGTTTAGAATGTTTCTTAAGCTCCAAAATGTTCCCACATGCCCATTCACAGTTCGTCATCACACTGACCTCTGCTCCCTGGCAAGTGCCTGATCGATTTCCGTTGCCAAAGATTGCCTTTTCTAGAATATCATAGCACAGGAGTCATTTGTGACTGTGTCACTTGCATAATGACTTTGAGATTCAAGTGGCATTTCTTCCCTTTTATTGGGGAGTGGCCTTGCATGTACACATCTGCACATGTTACCAGTTGATGCACATCTGAGTGACTTCCATTTGGGACCTCTATTTAATAAAATGATCTGGACATTTTTAGACATGACTATGTGTATACACAGGCTTCCGGGGTTTTTTTTGTTTTTGTTTTTGTTTTTTTATGGGGGGGGGTGAAGACCTGAGAGGGCCAGGTGCAGTGGTGCATACCTATAATCCTAGCAACTCAGGAGTCTGAGGCAGGAGGACGGTAAATCTGAAGCCAGTCTAAGCAACTTAGTGAGACTCTGCCTCAAAATAAAAAATAAAAAGGTCTATGGATATAACTCAGAGGTAGAGCATCCCTGGATTTATCTCCAGTACCACAAATAATAATAATAATATTTTTAAAATACCTGAAAGTAATTGCTGAGTCATATGATAAATGTGCGTTTAACTTTTGAAAAATTGTCAAACTGTCTTCCAAAATGACCATATCGTTTTTACCTCCCATCCATCCATATATGAGGGTGCCAATTGCTCCATATCCTCACCATCAGTTTCTTTATGGGTTTTAAATCTGATTATATTGAATGGGTATGTAGCAGTATCTCATTTCCCTAGACTTTTGTTTTGTTTTTTGGTTCTGGTTTGGTTTGGTTTGGTTTGCTAGTAAAGGTTGAACCCAAGGGTGTTTAACCATCAAGCTACATCCCAGTCCTTTTTATTTTTTATTTTGAGACAAGACCTCACTAAGTTGCTGAGGCTGGCTTTGAACATACAATTTTCCTGCCCCAGCCTCCTGAGCCAGTGGGATTACGCATGCACCCCTATGCCTGGCTTCCCTAGACTTTGAAACTCTGTCTCCATTTTCTCTGCCCTCTCTTCACTCCCTCTTTCACTATATATTTGTATATTGATACACAAGTACACAAAAAAGCACACACACACACATATACACAGATATACTCCTGAGATGCTTCTTCATTTCATGTTTTTACTATTATCTTGGCTACCCTCAATACCAGGGTCTCTGTAAGATGTTACCCTAAGTGGCAGAGCACATGGGGACCTTCACCCAGCCGTGGTGTACTGCAGACTCCAGATTAGGAAGAAACATTATGTTGTCTAGTAGACTCGAAGAAGCTTGTAACACACCTCTGAGTGGGAGGAGCCCCACAGCCCAGCTATGAATTAGATCAGGAGAATCAGGGCAGAGAGAGCATCTGCCCAGGCAGGGGCTGGAGTGATGGCTTGGAGCAGAGTGCACTGGAAGGAAAACTAAATCCACAGCAGGCTTGCTGATTGGGTGGGGGTCAAAGAGAAGCAGTGCTCTCAGAATGCTGGCTACTCACATCTGGATAAATGCTGATTGCTCCCCAAAGGTGCTGATAAGGAACCCTGACAGTGCTGGGCTGTGGGAGCCTATGGGAGGCAGGACTGGAATGCAGGAGCGAAAGACAGTTTTCAGGGAACATCTGAGGCTGAGCCCCTAACACTCCTTCCACCAGGAAGTCAGACTTGGCATATGCTCCTGAGCCCAGGCTGGGTTGCCTATATCCTGGCAGGTTTGGGGATAAGCAAGCACTTATTTAATGTTTGTCAAGTGAGTAGCTAAGTGTGCTTTAACTCAGTCTCCCCCATGGATTAGGTCCTCCTTTGTTTTGAGGACATGGTGCACATCTGTAATCACAGCTACTCAGAAGGCTGAGTCAGGAGGATAACAAGTCTGAGACCAGCAAAATCCTGTCTCAAAATAAAATAGAAATGTCTGAAGGTGTGACTCAGTGGCAGACACCTTGCTTAGTCTGCATGAGGCTCTGGGTTCAACTCCCAGTACCGGGGTCGAGTTGGGGGAAAGTACTGGGTTGCTCTCTACAGATTCACTGGGCAAGGCCACCTCAGGATTCCAACTATCTGATGATGTGCTTTACTACCACTGTAGCTGTAGTTTAAGTAGTGAAAGGATAAAAGAAACTGAAGTTAAAGACCAGGCATTGTAAAGCTTCTAAGCTGCAAAGCCTGAGTTAAAATGTAAAAGACCAGGTATTGTTAAGCTCCTATGCTACACTCAAAACCTGAAATTCCTGTAGCTGTTAGGACAATTCACGGGACTGCCCAGTAGATATTCCCCCTGACCATTTAGTTGTTAAATAACCTGGGCCCTGTGCAGTTTGGCACGTAGGCATTCAGGGCCCAAACCAATCAGTTTGAATGTACCCCCCTTCTTAGGACTGACCTATCACCCCCGCCCGACCTGTTCCCGCCAATGAATGTACTAATCATGTTCAAGAGTTGTTGTTTGATTTTCCCGCGGTATATGGTGATTTGTTGAAGGGGACTGTGATGTATGTAAAGTCCCTGCCCTCCCTAAAAAAATGTATATAAACCCTGCTCAAGTTGGGCTCTGGGCTCTGGGCTGCTCTCCCTCCTTGAGTGAGCACAGAGCCCCAGCATGCTGGATCTTCAATAAACCCCCTTTTGCTGTTGCATGAGTCGGTCTCTTGGTGGTCTCTTCCTCTGTCGTTCGCCGGTCCCTTACAGTAGGCCCCACAGAACTGAAGCCCTTGGCAGATCTCTGTGATGTACACGTTGCAAGTTCTACAGGCATTCAAGGTGCAAAAGTTATAGGGTCATGATAGCTTCCTTCCAGATTTCAAAGAAAAGCCTTTAAAACCAGGCAGAAGTTTGCTGCAGAGTCAGAGTCCCCGCAGGGACTCCCCAGTGGGGAAATGCCTAATGGAGCTGAGAAAGTGAAACCAAAGTGGAGACCCATAAAGGTAGCATGCCACACCAGCCTCGGAAAGCCACCGACATCAGCATGCAACTATAAGAGTAGCCATGTGGACTGGCAAAGCCATTCACTCCTGCTGTGATGAGCACAAGATCTAGACTTGGAGACTTCTTAGAATTTAATGCCTACCCTGCTGGGTTTAAGTATTCCTATGGGCCATTTACTCCTTTCTGCTTCTCAATTCCTTCCTTTTGCTAAAAGGGACATTACATTTATCCTCTCCCTGTCTTGCCATTACATCTTGGAGGTATGTACTTGTTTTGTTTTTTGACTTTTTTTTTTTAACAGGAGCTCAGAACTGAAAGAGTTTGCCTTGAATCTTAGAGGAGATTTTACACTTGGATTTTTTAGTAACAGGAACAAAGTAAGACTTTGGAACTCTTGGGGGTGGAAGGAATGTGTTTGTATTGTGAGGGCATGAACTTTTGGGCCACGGATGGAATGCTTTGGTATGAATTTTGTTTGTCCCCCCACAAAAAAAGAAGTTCACATACTCAAAGTTTGGTCCTTAGTGTGGCAATGGGAGATGACAGACTTTAAGAGGTAGAGCTGGGCGCTTAAGAGGCTTATTCACATGCCTGTAATCCCAGCTGCTGGGGAGGCTGAAACAGGAGGATCACGAGTTCAAAGCCAGCCTCAGCGATGGCAAGGTGCTAAGCAACTCAATGAGACCCTGTCTCTAAATAAAATACAAAATAGGGCTGGGGATGTGGCTCAGTGGTCAAGTGCCCCTAAGGTCAATCCTGGGTGCCAAAAAAAAGAAAGAAAGAAAGAAAAAGAGAGAAAGAGAGAGCCTGGTATGAGCTCCTTAGGTTCGTTAGGGGCATGTCCTTGGAAGGAATTCCAAGATCCCAGCCTCTCTGAATTTCTGTTTTTCAAGATGTGATCTTTGCCTCTTGCATGTCCTATATATCACTAGGTCCTCATCAGAGCCAAGATAATGTGGGTGTCATGCCTCTAAACTTCCAGAACTTTGAGCCAAATAAATTTCTGTTGTTTATTTGTTTTTTGTGTATTTTTGTTTTCTTGGCAGTACTGGAGATTGAACCCAGGGCCTCATGCATACTAGGCAAGCACTCTACCATTGGGCTACCTCCCAGTGCCAAATCTCTTTTTCTTACAGAGTAAGTCTGACTCAGGGGGTTCATTATCATAACAGAAAATGAACTAAAACACATACAATGAAATTTTATTTGGCTATAACAAATACTAACACATGCTAGAACTTGGATAAACTTCAATATAAAA
The DNA here is from genome assembly GCF_021218885.2 of Marmota monax. NCBI lineage: Eukaryota > Metazoa > Chordata > Mammalia > Rodentia > Sciuridae > Marmota > Marmota monax. The sequence goes on from NW_026695224.1 coordinate 19,143,919, forward strand.
CATTATGCTAAGTGAAAGAAGTCAGACCTAAGAGGTCATGCATCATATGATTCTTTTTATATAATATATCCAGAATAAATAAATCCATTGAAACAGAAGCAGATTAGTGATTACCAGAGGAAATAGAGAATGATTACTTATTAGCTTACAGGATATTTTTCTGGAGTGATGAGATTTTAATAATTAGAGAAGTGTGGTAGTTACATAACATTGGGAATACACTAAACAACACTGAATTGTACCATTGAACTACACCCTCAACCCTTCTTATTTTTTATTTTGAGACAGGGTCCCACTTAATTGCCCAGAACCTGTGATGTGATTCTCCTGCCTCAGCCTCCCGAGTAGCTAGGATCACAGGCATGTTCCACTGCACCCAGCTCAATTGTCAACTTTTAAAATTTCACCTAAATTTTCTAAAAAAATCAAATTAGTTTCCTCCACCTGGCATCAGAGCTCAGGCACACCTCTAGCAGAAAGAATGAACAGCATACCCCTTACCCAGGGGCCTACTGGCCCATTCAGAGTTGCGCTCCAAATCATTGGCCACCCTTCCTTCAGGGCATCTTGAGGAGCACACAGGGTCTTGTGAGGATCACTGAAGTGGGAGAGCTGAGTTGTTTGTGTTTGTTTGTTTGTTTTTCTTAAGCAAAAAACATTTTACTTTCTCATAGCTTCTGTGGGTCAGGAATTCAGAACTGTTTAGCCTGATGGTTTAGCCTGCTCAGCGTCTCACATGTGCTTGTAGTTAGAAAGAGTTGTGGTTATCTGACGTCTTGACTGGGACTGCAGGATCCACTTGCAAGATGGCTTATTCACATGGTTGTTGGCCAGAGGCTTCGGTTCCCATGTGTATCTTCAGGGCATGACAGCTAAAATCAGTTTGAGAGGTTCTGATGGTCTGTCTACTTCATTGCTCCAGGCCTGAAGTGAGGCAAAGAATATCATGCGGAAGAACCTACAGAGGAAAGCAGCTCAGCCCATGGCAAATAGGAATTAGAGTAAGAGCTGAGATCTGAACATAGCTGGGCTATCATATTTTGTCCTCTGCAAGGGACTTTCCCAGTTCTGCCCCTGACTTAATCAGAGCATGAGACATGAAGCTGGTCACCAGCCAAGTGGGATGGACTATGGAGGTTTAAACAACATCGCCCTTTAAATATCGACGGTGTCAAAGGTCAGGGTTCCAAAGGTTTTATGTTCTGTTGCTTCTGCCCACAATCCATTGTGAGGAGCATGAGGACAGTGGTAAATTCTGGGTCCAGTGCCCTGGTATGGGTGGGCTTTCTGTTTCTGGCATTTACTACCACGGCCACTGGTAAGATACACTGAACAGCACTGGGTTTGAGAGTGAAAATATCTGGGTTGGCAGGAAGACCAAGTGAGGAGGGGAGGGAGGTGAGTAGGGATGGGGAAGAGTGGGTGGCCAGCTCAGGGAAGGGGCACAGCTTTTAGGGATGCCGAGGTGTGTGCATACAATATGGGTAGGGGCTCTGCCTTTGCTGTGTATGTGATCCCCAGAGCAGCCATGTCCAGGGACACACTTGTCCTTTGTTTTAAGGGGACTCAGGATTTATTTTAGTTGGGTATGGTAAGAAAAGCAGATGTGCAAAGGGCTGTCACAAAGAAAGAAGTTTATTCACTGTTGCCTAGAAATAGGAGATGCACCATACCCTGCAGGGCCACCCAAGGTGGCAGAGGGAATGAAAGGAAAATGTGGACATGAACCTTTATTGTTTCCTCAAGCTGGAATAGGTAAGTAGGCTTAGCAGGCTTGAGATAGGCTAGTTTGAATAATTTCAGCAGAGTCTGGAGCATAGAGGCTCTGTCCCAAGTTGTCTGGTCCCTGGCCCTGGAGTGCTCAGGGCTAGTGGATAGTGGCCAGGATTATGAAAGTCCATTGAGGAGGTGGCTGGGGTATGGCTCTGGATAAGCTCCTATTGAATAACTTGCTTCCCAACATGTTGTGTCCTCTTTAGAAACTGGCTGACCCTGGGAGAGGCAGTCCCTCCAAGATCAACAAGGCTCCAGATGACAAACATAATATAGAAAAAAAGAATAGAATATAGAAAATAAAGACATGATTATTAGAACTTTTTTTTTTTAGCAGATGAATAATCTGAGGTTCAAGTGGACAAGTGGGCCCAAGGCCCAAGGCCCCACAGCAAGTCTGGTTTGGTGTGGAGGGAAGCAATAACGATGCCAAGCCAAAAGGAGGAAGTTGGGGGTACTCAAAGGGGTAATCAGAGGGCCCAGCTTGCAGACTGCTGGGAGGTTAACTATGGTGCTGCATGGCAGTGCTCAGCACAGAGCCTGGAGGAACAGGTGCTCAGAGAGCAAGTGTTTCCTTCACTCTGAGAGATCATCTTTCACCCCATCCTCTCATGGACCCTGCAAACTCACCCCATGGCCTCTGTGTCCTGCCCTCAGGGCCCAAAGTCACTGGTCCTGAAGTGGACACCCCACTGGGCCGTGTGCGAGGCCGGCAGATGGGTGTGAAGGGCACAGATCGCCTCGTGAATGTCTTCCTGGGCATCCCGTTTGCTCAGGCACCCCTGGGCCCTCTCCGGTTCTCAGCCCCGCTCCCAGCCCAGCCCTGGGAGGGTGTGCGGGATGCCAGCACCGATCCCCCCATGTGAGTAGCCCAGGCAGGGGTGGCCAAGCAGACAGGTTGTCAGGGGTCTATCTTCCAGGAGTTATGGGGCTGACCAACTGGCCCTCGGGCTCATCCTTGGCCACAGGTGCCTGCAGGATGTGAAAAGAATGAACAACAGCAGATTTACACTCAATGGAAAACACAAGCTCTTCTCTGTTTCTGAGGACTGCCTGGTCCTCAACATCTACAGCCCAGCTGAGACCACTTCAGAGACCAGGAGGCCGGTATACAGCCCAGAGATCCATGTCCACCCTGCCCACCTGCCATTCTGCTCCCTGCTGTTCCCAAACCACCTTGGAGGTCCTGAGAATGCCTTGGGCAGCTGGGTCCCAGAAGCTGGGGGTCACTGCTCCATGGTTATCTCTGCAGGTCATGATATGGATCCATGGAGGCTCTCTGATTGTTGGTTCTGCCACCTCCCAGGATGGATCAGCACTGGCTGCCTATGGGGATGTGGTAGTAGTCACAGTCCACTACCGCCTTGGGCTCCTTGGCTTCTTCAGGTGAGATGGATAGCCTGCAAGAAGGCATTGACTGCCCTGGAAAAGTCAACCCATGAGAAGAACTAAGGACCTAGAATAGATGTCCAGGGCCTAAATGGAGAGCCTTGCAACCCTGAGTATTGGGGCAGAGGAGGATATCTCCCTAAGGCTTTACTCTGGGGATGGGCCCAGCCAAAGCTGGAATTATACATTGAACTTGGTCCCTAGGACAAATGATATTGGCTTCCTGGGCTAGGGCCACAGTCCCAGAAGGGATTGGGGGCAAAGAGCAACAAGCCCAGGCAGCCACTTGAGAGCCAGTCCTGTCTGGCTGCCCTGCTAAGCTTGTCCACACCACATACTGGGTGTATAGGTGCCAAGCATGGCTCATAGCCAGGTGACTTTGGGAACAGAGGAAGGTTCATGATCCTGGTGGCTAATTCAAAGTAAATCTGCAATGGCCAAGGAAAATATGTCTGGGGAGTCAGTTTGAGCTAACTACTGCCCCATCCTGTCCCCTAGCACTGGGGACAAGCATGTGCCTGGCAACCAGGGCTTCCTAGATGTGGTGGCTGCTCTACAGTGGGTGCAGGAAAACATCACCCCCTTTGGGGGTGATGTCAACTGTGTTACCATCTTTGGTGGATCTGCTGGTGGTGCCATCGTCTCTGCACTCGTGAGTCATCACAGGGAGCTAGCAATTGGGGCCAGGCTGGGAGGGCTACTGTAGCCCCATACCTCTCGGCTCCTGCGCTCTTCTAATAGTCATCAGTCTTCTCCACTGCACCCAGGTCCTGTCTCCGATGGCTACAGGGCTATTCCACAGAGCCATAGCACAAAGTGGGGTCATCACTCTTCCAGGGCTCATGGAACCCAACCCATGGCCCAAAGCTCAGGTCTGCATTTTCTTTACTCTCTTACTCCATGTGTGCTGGTCCTAAGGTCTCAGAGTGAGAGATGGTCACTGATGGGGAGCTTCCTGTTGTCAGAGAGGAACAAACCAGGATGAATAACACACAGTACCTGTGGAGGCTCAAAGGAAATGACTATATTTCAGGGGCTGGGCAGTCAGGCATGGTTTCCTGGAGGAGGCCACCCCTAAATGGATCATCTCTGGCCCCCTCCCCAGGATGAGATCTTGGGGAGCACACCTCTCCCCAAGGGTGCTTGGGGAACTCTCCATTCCCAGTCACCCTGCTGCTTGAGAGATTTCCATTCAGCTTCTAGATCCGCCCCCCCCCCCCACCCCTAGACTCTCACTGACAGCCTTGCAAGGAGTTGCTAGGGGAAGCCAGAGAGTTCTCGAAGGGGAACCGCATGCACCTGCAAAGGCTGCAGGTGTGAGACAGTGAGAGGTCCTGGAAGTAGGAAGCCATCAGGTAGGGAATAGGACATGTTAGGGAACAGAGCAGGAAGTAAAGGTGCTGGAGAAGTAGGAAGCGTTGCAGAGACCTCACAGGCCGTGCAATGGACCTAGACTTGATCCAGAGGGCAGGAAGAAGCAGGGCAAAGATGAGTCTGAACTACTTGGAGTGGAAGATGGGCTGAAGGGAGCAACTCTGGAGGTCAGGAGGCCCGGGAGATGGTCAAGGAAGAGCCCAGGCAAGAGAGACCATGATGAGGCAGGGCAAGGCCAGCAATAGAGACAGGGACAAGGGGAGGCTGGGTCAGTAACCTCGCCTGGCCCCAGCTCCCATCTAAGGTAGAAGAGCAGCTGAATACTTTAACCCCTGGTGCAAGATGATTCAGGAACCTCAGCAGGGCACAGTGCCTCTTAACTGGACAACAGGAGCCTCCTGTCTATGGCCTCACCATGGAGATTTTCTCCACCTCAACTTTAGGTCCTTCCCTGTCTCCCTTGAAGCTGTCCCTAACAGCCTCACTTCCTACCTGACCCCTGGCCTGCTCCAATCGTGGCACCCCCTGCATCCCCAGACTGTGGCCTGATGGAGCTCCTCCCACTCCGCACCCTACCCCGGTCCTTGTTCCCTACCCAAACTGTATTGACACAGAAAAGAACACAGTTCTCAGAGGGGCAAAGGGCACTCATTCCATCCTCCCTCAACAAGGAATGGCATTTTGATGTCACTGGGGGCCACACAGAGCAGGGATGGGCCTCTCAGGGTTGGTGGCAGGTATCTGGCCAGGCTTGGGCCTGATCTGTAACGTAACAGCCCAGTATTCTACAAACACAACCCCTCTGTACGAGAAGGAGTAGACTGGAAGGATGGAGACGGGGGGGGGCTGAGAGGGAGGCGTGACATGTGTTTCTCCAGAATGTAGCACGCTCCTTGGCTTGCAACTCTGACTCCCCGGCCGAACTGGTACAATGCCTTCAGCAGAAGAAAGGGCAGGAGCTGATCAACAGCCTGTCGGTATGCAGCCTCTTGGGGGATGGTGACAGACAATAGCACAGAAAAGGTCCTGTCCAGCACCTATGGGAGCAGAGGGGAAGTTACCAATCTGAGGTGAGACTTGGGGCAGCTATCATGAGAGGAAGGAGATGAGGGTCCACCCCAGCCCCAAGGGTAGGCCCTGGCTGCTAGGGAAGACATCTGTTTGGAAGCAGTAGTTGCTCCAGGTCTCCTTACTCCCCGCTGGACCCTCCATCTCCTCAAGGGTCAGTCACTCAAACATGCATCTGGGTGGCCCTTAGGATTCCCATCCTTTGAGGCTTGGTCCTGACTCAGGGACCTCCTGCCTTGTTTTCTCCTGCAGAATAATATGATCTCTTCCTACACCATTGATGGCTCCTTCTTTCCCCAAAGTCCCCAGGAGCTCATAAATGAGCGGCAGTTCCACTCTGTGCCCTTCCTCCTGGGTGTCAACAATCATGAGTTTGGCTGGCTCATTCCCAAGGTGAGTGTCCTCCAGCATCTATGCCCTTCAGGTCCCTTTCCAGCCAATCTGCTTCTACCCCAATGTCCTCATGACAGTCCTGTGCACTGAGCGCTCCTTTCCTCCCATTTGGTAGGTAAGAAAGCTGAGGCTCAAAAGGTTTAAGGGACTCTCTCAAGGTCACTAAGCTTCATTTTCATAAGGCATATATTTCCTTTATGGAGATCAAGCTTTTGCCCAAAGTGGTCTGGGCAATTCCGATCCACAGAACTCTCCTGTTGGGATCTTGTCTCTACATTAGACTCTGTGAGACTAGTTAGTTTGACTCTATGCCTGAGAGACTGACTACCTAAGACTCTGAGATTTCAGACAGCATCAAGTCATGGGACATGTACTTTCCAGTCCATTCTGCACACAGAACTCCCCACAAAATATCAACATTGTGCTTTCCTCCTGAGCGTCTTATTATTATCATTCTCACTTGTCTACTCACCTCTGCAGAAGTCTTTTTTGTTTGTTTGTTGTGGTGCTGGAGATGGAATCAAGGGCCTTGAATGTGCTAGATAAAGCACTCTACCATTAAAGCTACACCCCCAGCCCAACAATTATTTTTAATGGCCGCAAACCTCCCACAAAGAAAGGGTCTCATCTTGTTTCTTCACTTCGGCATTTGGGCAGCTTATAGTTTTCGCTTCTGCAGCAAACAGTGCAGTGAACACCTTCATGTCCACAGCTTTTGTCCTCTAACTTATTCCTTTGCAATCAATCCCCAGGAGGGGCACTGCTAACAGCATGAAAGGTTCTTGTTCTCTTGACACTCAAGGACAAAGACTGTACAAGTTTCCAGGTCAATGTCCCAGACTCTGGCAGACAGCTTGCCGTCACACTATTGACAGGCAGCTGTGAGCACAAAAATGACAGAGTGCCAACCTGGTTGACTCCCAAGACCTGTCCAAGCTTGCCTATGCCCAGGATCTAAGCTGAGGTCGTTTCTCAGCTTCAGGGAATCTGAGGGCTGCTCCCTACATCTGGGGCAGGAGCTGATCACCCCCGCCCCTTAGTCATCCACAGTAGCACAGTTGTAAAATTTTCAGCAAACTCGATGTTGACTAAATATCCATGGTAAAAGCTTTAGCCATGGAAAGTAATCGATACCTCTCGTGGAAACCCCTCCACTTCTTACATAATGCCATTGGCATAGCACTTTCCAAAATTTCTACACCAATTTACCCTGCCACCAGCAACTTGAATCCACAAGTTTCCTTGCAAACTTACCAGCACTTACAGATCATCATTTTAAAAATATGAGTTTTATTGAGATATCATTTATACACCATGAAAATTCACTCCTATAAAGTCTAGTATTTTAGTATATTCAGTCTAGTTTTTAGTATATTTGCAAAGTTGATGTCACTGCTATCTTCTTTTTTAATATTTTTTAATTGTAGATGGACACAATATCTTCATATTTATTTATTTATTTATTTTATGTGGTGTTGAGGATGGAACCCAGGGCCGCACGCATACAAGGCAAGCGCTCTACCACTGAGCCACAACCCCACCCTCACCCCCACCCCAGTCACTGTTATCTTATTCCAGAATATTTGCATCACTCTAAAGAGAAGCCCAGTTCCCATTAGCAGTCACTCCTCGTTCCCCCTCCTTCAACCTCTAGCAACCACTAATCTATTTTCTGTCTTTAATCTACTTTCTGTCAAATCTATGGATATGCCTATTCAGGACATTTCATATAAATGCACACATAAAATATGTGGCTTTTTGTGTCTGACTTCTTTCACTAACATGATGTTTTCAAGGTTCATTCATGTGATAGCATGTATCAGTACTTCATTCCTTTTTATGGCTGCAGAGTCAATTATATGGATACCATATACCACATTTTGTTTATCCATTTGTCAGTTGATAGACACTTGGGTTGTTGCCACCTTTTTGGTTATTGTGCATAATTCTGCTACACAAATTTATTCATAAATTTTTGTGCAAATATGTTGTCCATCACTATAAGGAAACACTTGAAGCTGAGTAATTTGTAAAAAGGTTTATTTAGCTCATAGTTTTGGAGGCTGAAAGTCCAAACAACATTGTGCAGATTCTGATGATGGCCCCATGGCTGGATTACTAATATCAGATTACAACACAATGGTAGGAGTAATCACATGCAAGACAGGAGAGGAGGGGCTCTTTAATAACAACTGGTTTTTACAAGAACTCACCAGGAGTCCCATGAGAACTATGTTAATCCTTCCCCACAGCCCCCATGTTCCCAATAACTAGGCCTCACCTCTTAAAGGCCCACTCTTTCCCAATATTGCCATACTGGGGACTGAACTTCCTACACATGAACCTGAGGGGCAGGGTGGAGAGACAGAGACACTCAAACCACATCTACATGATCGCATATATGTTTTAATTTCTCTTGATTATATATGTAGGAGTGGAATTGCTGGATCATATGGCAAATATATTTGATCATTTGAAGACCTGCAAGACTGTATTCTAAAGTGACTACACCATTTCCCATTTCCTCCAGCAGTATATGAGGGTTCTAATTTGTCTACATTCTTGTCAACGCTTGTTTTGATTCTCTCATTTTTATTCCAACCACCCTAGTGGGTGTGAAGAGGGTGTGCATTTTCCTAAAGATGTTTGAGTATCCTCTCAGGTATTTATTGGCCTTTGTTTTTTAGTGGTGCTAGAGATTGAACTCAGGGCCTTATGCATGCTAGCCAAGTGCTCTACCGCTGAATTCTATCCGCAGCCCTATTGGCTATTTTTATACCTTCTCTGGAGAAATATCTATTCAAATCCTTTGCCCATTTTAAAAATTGGATTATTTGTCTTTTGTTGGTGTTGTTGTTGAGTTGTAAGAGTCTTTTTTATATATATTTTTGTCTAAAGATGGACAGAATTTCTTTATTTTGTTTATTTTTATGTGGTGCTAAGGATCGAACCCAGTGCCTCACACATGCTAAGCAAGCACTCTGCCTCTGAGCTACAGCCCCAGCCCCGAGTTGTAAGAGTCTTTTACATATTCTGGATACAAGTTCCTTATCAGACATTATTTGCAAATGTTTTCTTCCACTCTGTGCATTGTCTTTTTACCTTCTTGGTAGTATCCTTTGAAACACTCAAGTTTTTTATCTTATGAAGTTCATATATTTTTTATTTTGTTGCTTGTGCTTTTTGTGGCATATCTAAAAAGATGGATTGCTTGATCCAAGATTACAAAGATTTAGCCCTATGTCTTCTCCTGAGAATTTTATAATTTTAGCTCTTCCATATAGGTCTATGACTTATTTGAAGTTAATTTTTGAATATGGTTTTAGAGGTTTTGTTGCATATGGTTTTCCAACTGTCCTAATACCATGTTGTTAAAAAACCTTCTTTATCTACTGAATTATCTTGGCATCCCTGCTTAAAAATCAATCGCTGTGAAGGAGAATCTCTCAGGACCTCTCTCCTAGCTTCGGGTGGGTAGCCATGGTCAACCTTGGCTTGCCGTCCACCCTATCTTTACATAGTCTTCCCTCTGTACGTGTCTGCCTCTGTGTACAAATTTTTCTGTATTCAGGGATACCAATTATTTTCAATGAGATCCCACCCTAATGATTACCTCTGTAATCATCTTAATTACCCTTTTTTGGGGGGAAGGGGTGTTTGTTTTGTGGCACTGGGGACTGAACCCAGGGGTGCTCTACCACTGAGCCCCTTTTATTTTTTATTTGGAGATAGGGTCTCTCCAAGTTGACAAGTCTGTCCTCAAACTTGTGATCCTCCTGCCTCAGCCTCCTGAGTAGCTGGGACTACAGGCATGCACCATCACACCCAGCTTAATTTAAGTACTTTTGTTAAGACCCTTTTCTCCAAATAAGATCACCTTCTGATCTAACTGAGGGTTAGAAGACACTGTGTGCTCATTTGTGAATTTTTCATTCTTATTCTTACAAGATTAACAAAGAGCCTAGTAGCAATGAAATGAATTTTAATAACTAACATCTCCATAGTGCTTAATCTCTGTCAGGGCTACTGTGTACACTAACACACTCAGTCTTCATGACAGTCCTGGGAGGCAGGTGTGTTAGTCAGTTTTTTGTCACTGTGACAAAAATACTTGACAAGAACAACTTAGAGGAGAAGTTTATTTGGGGGCTGATGGTTTCAGAGGTCTTAGTCCATAGACAGCTGCTGGCTCCATCGCTCTGAGCCTGAGGTGAGGCTGATCATCATGGCAGAAGGGCATGGAGGAGGAAAGCAGAAGCTGGAAGCAGGAGGAGAGGGGCAGGGGAAAGATAAACCCTCCCAGGACCCACAATGACCTACTTCCTCCTACTAGATCCCACCTGCCAATAATCCATTCAGCTATCAATGAACTAGGAAAGGGGTTGATCCACTGATGAGGTCAGAGCCCTTATGTCCCAGTCATTACCTTAAAGCCTCACCCTAAACCTTGCTGCTTTGGGGATCATGCTTTTGACACATGAGCTTTCAGGAACACATTCTGGATCCAAACCACACTAGTAGGTTATTATGATTCTTTGTTTATGGATTAGGAAACTGAGGCACAAAGAATTTAAGTACCTTGTCCCAGGTTGTGTACCTAGTAAGTGGCAGAGCCGAGACTTGAACCCAGGGAGTCAGTCTTCAGTGTTCTAAATTATAACTTATATAAAGCTAACATTTGACATTTTTAACTTTGCCTGTAGCTCTTGCTATAGCCCCTGGAAGTCTTAATGTTATTCCATAAAAATATTGAAAAACTTTCTCTCATTTTCTGTGGTGCTACCATCAACCACTGCCTGCTGCATGTGATACTACTGTTCCCAGTCACCACTACCCCCCACACCAATTTGAGGTTTATCTTTTGAGGTCTTTGGACTTGTGGGTTTGTCCATAATGAGTGTATGGACACAGGGTTGTGAACACGCTCTTGCCCTGCCCAGAGCTGGGAATGGGGAGGGCTGTGGTCCAGCTATACTGAGAGGGCCTTGGTTGTCCCTGCAGGCCTGGGGTATTCTGGATAAGATGGAACAGATGAGCCAGGAGGACATGCTGGCCATCTTGAGACGCTTCTTGACTGATTCGGTGAGCAAGAAGCAGGGGGAGGAGGCTGGTAGGTATCTGATCCAGCACAGTCTCAGCTCCTATCCTTCGCCCTCACAGATACCCAACCTTCACCAAGCCCCTTGACCCAAATGCTGAATTTTTGTTCCACTGAAGGATCCCCTTAGGCATGAGTCAATGTGGTTCTCAAAGGAAAATCATCATCACCATCATCATCATCGTCATCGTCACTGTCACTGCTCCTTAATAAGTAGAACATCCCGTGTGCTGAGGACTGTGCTATCCTGAGCACAAGGATAGGCATTCATGTCCTTCATTCATCCCAGCACGTCTGTGAAGTAGGGACTTTTATTATCTCCATTTTACAGATAAGGAAACTGAAACTCGTGGTAGATAAGGGCAAGAGACAGATCTTGAGTCAGCTCTGTCTAACCCCAGAGCCTAAGCTGTTGGATGCCAGATGGAATTATAGTCAGACCCCAGCCCTGGTCACTTTCCCAGTTATCCCAACCACTCCAAGTCCATGTCTACTCTTCTGTTCTGGAAACTTCACAAACCTGCCAGGCAAAGATCACCTTTCAGAGAGGCTCAATCACCCCGTCGAAAGTCACACAGCCAAACAGTGACCACAGAACTAGGATTTGACTCCAAACCTGAGCTTATCCTACCCAGACACCATCTAGAATTTCCAGAGAAGCAGGGAGACAGGTGGCTGACCCCTGGAATATGAGCTCTGGCATTTGAGGGAACTTATTCTGGAGAGCATAGGGCTTCTTGGGAAGGTCTGTCACAGTTATGGGAACTGAGCAGGCCTGAGCATGACCTCTTGCCCCAGGATGTGCCCCCTGAGATGATGCTCACCATCATAGATGAATACATAGACAATCACTCAGATGCACAAGCCAGACGCCACAGCTTCCAGGAATTGATGGGTGACATCCTTATCTGCATTCCCACCTTGAATTTCTCAAGAAATCTCCAGGGTAAGCCTATCCCTGACCATCTGCCCCACCCTCCCTACTTGAGCCCAGGAGCTGGTTATCACAGGTAACATTACCCTGATGCCCTTTGTCTTACACCCTTCTGCCACTCCCAAAGCCCTCTTTCTCTGGGATGCAGCATCACAGTAGTGAGAGGTATCTCTGGCAGAATACCTTGCAAAGGAGAAAACAGAAGCTCAGAGAGGTACAGTGATTCATCAAAGGTCACCCAGAAGGGCTCTTCACAATCCTCAGGGGTTAATTCAACGTATGAATAATTTTGTCTTCTTTTCATACTTCTCCTGGGAGACATCTTGCTTCCATCAAGCCCGGCTGCCATTCCCTGACACAGTTCTAGAATAGCTCCAAGTTCTTAACTTGGTGACCTCCAGAAAGATGCTGAACTATATTCTGTGCCTGGCTTTCCTCATTTGTAAAATGGGGATAATCTAATTCAAAATTGTTATGAAGATTAAATAACTGATCACACATATAGCTCATGGAGCAGGGACCCAACACCTAGCAGTAGTTCAGTAATGCTTGCTGCTAATCATGTTATCTTCATCATTTGTATGATTAAGATTGATGTTTTCACAAGTTTGTGCAGCCAAGGGCAGGCCCTGATCATGCTGTGGGCACCTAACTCCGATCCTTCCCTTTTTCTACAGATTCTGGAGGCTCCGTCTTTTTCTATGAGTTCCAGCATCCACCCAGTTCTTTTGTGAAGATCAAACCAGCCTGGGTCAAGGCTGACCATGGAGCTGAGAGTGCCTTCATGTTCGGGGGTCCTTTCCTTATGGATGAGCGTTCCCTCCTAGGTACGGGCAGACAGACAGACAGACATGCAATTCCTGGGCTGCCGTGCTCCAAGGTTCCAGAGTGGGTTTGTCGGGACAGAGGTCTCCAGCCAGCTGCAGAGACCCTTGGATTCCTTCCAGGTCCCTTCTGACCCTGATCCAGGTCTAATTCCCCCATCCCCCAGCCTTTCCAGAGGCCACAGAGGAAGAGAAGCAGCTGAGCCTCACCATGATGGCCCAGTGGACCCACTTCGCCAGAACAGGGTGAGTGAATGAGCATGACTGGCTTTGAACCTGAGATTTGGGGACTGAGACACTCAGATCTGCCCCCAAGAGGGTCAGCACAAAAGGCCTTGGTTCTCATTCATTCCTCTCTCTCAGGGACCCCAATGGCAAAGGGCTACCTGTTTGGCCCCGGTTCAGTAAGTCAGAGCAATACCTGGAGATTGGCCTGGTGCCACGAATCAGGCAAAAGCTAAAGGAGGCCCGAATGCAGTTCTGGACAGAGACGCTCCCCAGGAGGATCCAACAGTGGCACCAACAGCAGAAGAGCAGGAAAGTCTCAGAGGAGCTCTGAGGCAGGCCTGGGCCTTCTAGACTAGGACCAACCCAAAGGTTATCAAAGTTCCAGGAAGGCGGCCTCTTTTTCTGCTCCTGCCAAGACACTTTAATCTAACCTAGGCTATTCTAGGCTCATGTCCCTTAAAACAGCCTCTCAAATCAATCAGCCTCTGCAAGACTGGTGTAGCACTCTTTCGAAATGTCACCAGTCTACTTCCTGCCTCTGGGCCTTCGTACAAGTTCCTGCTTCTCCCTAATCTGTCCTGCCACTGGCTTCATGGCAAGTTCCAGCACATTCTTCAAACTCTCTGGAGAACCACTTTCCCCAGGAAGCCTTTCCAGCCCTCCCCAAGCCATGTGGTCCTGAATAGGTGTTCATTAAACCACAGCCTGCCCTAGGTTCACACTGTCTGTGTCTGGGTCTTTGTCCCCACCAGAGAAGGTCTCTGAAATTGAGGATCAAACTGACCTTACTCTGTCGTCCATAACAGGATGAGGCAGGATCTGGACCCAGGAGATATTTGGAGGGTAAATGGCAGGCAGAGAATTTGTGAATGATGGCTGTTGGACTTGAACTCAGCCCCTCAGGGGCCACAGCCATGGTCAGTCCCCCTCAGGTGTTATCTGCCCTGGCCAGGAGGGTGGTTTTCAAAAGCATTTCAGGAGTATGGAAGTCCTGGGACACCAGGGGGATCCAACCTAGATGAGATTTTAGCCCCAGAAGCCTCCTATTAAGGTTAAGTCCCCTTCTCTCTGCCACCTGGTTTTGGCTCCTACATAACACAGAACAGAATTCAGCAGAGCAACTAGGCAAACTCACTAGACACAGTCTTCTCCAGTTACAGCCTTGACACTCAGGAGCTGGGACACAAGCTCCCAGCCCTAGTGCCTGGGTTCTTCCCTCTCTTCCCTGGGGGAAGATGAGGCTGGGAGGGTAACTCAGTGATAGTGTGTTTGGCATGTGTGAAGCCCTGGGTTCAATCCCCAGAATCATTTAAAAAACAAATCTTGATTTCTATATTCTCCCAATGTCTTCCCTTGCCCTACTACCCTATTTTACCTATTCCAATCCCACACCTACTCTTTCTCAGCCAGAGTTCCTGGCTATTGATGGTTACATGAAAAGCATTTGCAACTAGGACTATTATGTTCTGGGAAAACCCATTTGGGGCAGGAAGGAGAGACACAATGCCAGTGGGGTTCTGAGTCATGCCACTCCCCTGCCAAAAGCTCCCTGTGACTTCCTGTCTCCCTGAGGACAAGTTCCCATGGCATTGAAGTTCTCCTGTTCTCAACACCTCCCCTCCACCAGAAAAGTTTTCCCCATGAACTGGTAGAGAGCCTGACCAGTAAACAGGCCCCATGTGTGTTTCTGGAACTCAAAAAGCTGTGAAAACACAGACATAGACCAGTCCAGACTTGGGGGACAGGGAGGAAGGAAGGACACCTAAGCAGAAATCTGAAAAATCAGAGGGCACTCAATGTGTTGGCCAGAGTAGTAGACTACAGGGGAGAAGTGTGCCTGGAAGAGGGGACAGCAGGAGCCGGGGACCAGAGGACAAGATGTGCTGAGGGAATGTAGCTCTGAATAGGTGGAAAGATAATCAAAGATCAGACTGCAAGGGGCTCATAAGCTGTGATGGGGGTGTGGGCTGAAAGCAACGGGAAGGTTTTAACCAGGGACAAATTATGCAGATTTGTCATCTGGAAGACGGTGCTGGGGTGTAGAGGCTGGGACAAGAAGAGAAGAAAGGGGTCAGTGTGGACCTGCAGGTAGATGGAGAGGCACTGGTGGCCTCTTGACTTTGAGTCTTCAGACAGTCTTAGTGACTGATGGGTCACGAAGGTAAGAGGAGGAAGACTTCCCAGGATCAACCTCCATGAAAGTCAACAGAAGCGGCACTGGGAACCAAGGATCTGATTTTGTGCAGAGTCGTCATCCTCCAGGCCTGAAGGTACAGGCTGAATGGCAGCCGTGGAGGAACCTCATCAGCTTCCATGTCACCATCACCAGCAGGCCTCTAAGTGTGTGAATCAGCCGGTGAACACTTAGACCCTGACCGCACACAGGGAGAGAGGGGATTGGCTGGCAGCACCCCCAGCATCTGGGAAAAGCACCCCTACAAAGCTGATGCTCTGGGGACTCTAATCCTTTTGTCTCTCTATTCTCTCTTCTCTGGGTCACTGTCCCTGAGGCTCACCTACTGCCCCTCTCCTGCCTCTCAGAGTATCCTTGACCAACTGATGTTCCTAACCCAAGGACCCAGCAGCCACACATAACTGAGGGGAGAAAGTCACAGAGTTAGGGCTGGGGATGTGGCTCAAGCGGTAGCACGCTCGCCTGGCATGCGTGAGGCCCGGGTTCGATCCTCAGCACCACATACAAACAAAGATGTTGTGTCTGCCAAAAACTAAAAAATAAATATTAAAATTCTCTGTCTCTCTCTCTCTCTCTCTCTCCCTCTCTCTTTAAAAAAAAAAAAAAAAAGAAAGTCACAGAGTTAGACAGACATGGTCCTGCAGGGCATGGACTGGCTGGACCCAGAATGCCTCCATGTGACAGGGCCATAGGAAGGGCCATATGATGGTTGAGCACCAGGGGGCGTTGCAGCATCAGACGCATTCACATGAACACAAACAGGGACATGGGCCAAGCAGATGTTCACAGTGAATGTGCACAAGCCTGTACAAACCCAAGGATAAGCTTAGTACCGCACATCAGCAGTCTCATATATACATGCTCACTGATAGAGTTCCAATCCAGTTTGACCACTTACTGGACGTGAACATTTGGAAAAGTTCTTTATCCTCTCTGTTACTCAGTGCTCCCATCTGTAGAATGGGGATGATAGTGATTCCCTTCACACGTCTGCTGTGAGCATTTGAAAAAACATTGAACATAAAGTATCTAGCATGGTGTCTGACACCCAGAAAATGCTCCCTGGTTTAGGTCTGGGCACAGACTCCAATTGCACTCGGAAAAAAAAAAATCATATGGCAACGTCAACTACCACAAAAGGTGAAAAAATGCAAGGATGTTAGGGTGTCATGACTTTCATCTGGGCTTCTTCCACCTAAAAATAAATTTTGGACTTGTGGCTGTCCAGAATAGTTATCAGGTACAGCCCTATGGCATCCTGAATGGCAGGCTGAGTGCTCTATGGGAGCCCCTGACCCTTCCTGGGGTCTCAGGACAGCCGTGGTCTAAGTCCCTCCCCACTCTGCCTATAGCCAGCCACGTTGGACTTGCCACCTCCCACCTGCATACAGGTTCCCAGCCTAGCCTGCCCAGGCTCTGGGAAGGCAGTTGCGATGACAGAAACTTGTTAGAAGATGCCATCTCTGCTGCCCGGAAATAGCAGCACCCAGTCCCACCTCTCCCCCTCTCCCTGCCCTGGACCTCAAACCTCGCTCTGATTAGCTCCAGGTCTCTCATGCCTGGGGGCATTAATGCCCACTAGAGCATATCCTCAGGTTGTGGTTGCCCCTCCCTCAGCTGGACCTCCATGATTCCAAGGGCCTTGACCAGGGCCCTAGGGCACAAGGCAATAGTTGGCTGTAGGAATGGTGTGGGGTCCAGCCACCAGAAGACCTATTGAGCTGTCCTCTGAGCCCAAGCTTACACACATCCATCCCCTAGTTCTGGGCAGTCATCCTTACAGATTATAAAACTGAGACTCAGGAGAGGGGAAGCCTTTTGCCCAAGACCTTGAAGAGAGTCAGACCTCATGCTTATGTTTGTTGACCTCCAAATGGCAAGTCTTTCCCCTTCCAGAATTTGTCCTCCTGTCTAGAGTGGACTTTCCTGGTGCTGGAGTTGGAGTCTTGGAGTTTGTGATTCTAATTAGTAGCAAGGCCAGCAAAGAAGGCCTGGTTGAGGGTGGGAGATGTCATTGTAAGGCAATGGCCTCAGACTACAGCTGCTCAGCCCACAGACTTGCCACAGACTTCTCTCACCAAGACTCTGGGGTTGGCCAGTGTGCACAAGGACCACCCCAAGCTAACTTCATGGCCTCAACCCCACTAACTGGGTGTGCCGATGTGGAAGGTGCTGCGGAATGAAGGGCTAAGTTGAGCCTCCCTCCCCAAGGAGCATCCAGGTGCCCTTCATCCTGATCTCCAGGCCCCATGCCACCCCCAGCACCATCTGAGGCTTCAAGGACTAGAACACTCTGAGCTGACCATGGTTCCACTTGGATGAGGTGAGCACAATGGAAGACAAAGGGCCTCCAGGGCCTCATAGGAGACCAGGCAACCCTCAGAATAGACCAGACCCACTGGATGCGGTGGCACACGCCTATAATCCCAGCAGCTTGAAAGGCTGAGGCAGGAGAATCATGAGTTCGAAGCCAGCCTCAACAACAGTGAGACGCTAAGCAACGCAGTGAGACTCTGTCACTAAATTAAAAAAAAAAAAGAAGAAAAAGGGCTGGGGATGTGGTCAATGGTTGAGTGCCCCCGAGTTCAATCCCGGGTACCCATAAAAAAAAAAGAAGAAGGAGAAGGAGAAGAAGAAAGAAAGAAAGAAAGGAAGGGAGAAAAGAATAGACCAGATCCAGGGATCTCAGAGCAACAGGGCTGACTAGGTGGCCCGAGTTCCATCACCCCTGGCCTATTCCCGGAGGGCTAGAGCCCATCCTTTGTCAGGACCATCCACCAGGAAAGGAGTTGCTAGGAGTTGCTCTCCCAAGGGCTGGAAGCAGTGTGACTAGGGAAAGTCCCTATCAGACTTTGTTTCACTGTGACCCTCATAAGATGGCTAGGACCTGGCCCCTCCCAAACTTCCAGATCCTCATGCATGCCTCAATCCCCAGAATCTCCAGTGTACAGGGCTGTGGCCTGGCCTTCATGTGGCTAGCTTGAGGTTCACCTAGGTCTCTGCCTGAGCCTAGGGTGCATTTGAAAAGTGCCAGGTCAGAGTTCTGGGAAACAGACAGCATTGGCTGCAGAGTAGGAGGGCCTTGAAGGTACATGGGACTTCTGAAGCGAGGATTGGGACTACTCCTTGCTGAGATCTCCTGAAAAATACAGACATGTGGTAGAAATTCCTTGGTTATCTCCCAGTTGGACCAGACGCTCCAAAAGGGCAGGCTCAGATCTGAGCCTCTCACTTTGTACCCTTAAGCCAGGGCACCTCCAGGCTGTGGGCTAATCCCCATGTGGGAGTTGCTGGGAGCCAGGCTCTGGGCTGGGGCTCTCCATAAGTTTAGGCAGGTCCCTTCTCTCACAGAGGATTTAGGTTCCCTATTTACATAATAAGGATGGGTAAATTGGTCTCATGCAAGAAGCTGCAGGGGTCTGGCTCTGTCCTGTAGGGATATGCATCCAGAAGGGTACCCTGGAAGGTGATAAACTTGGTTTTGGAGGATAACTAAAAGTTCACCTGTTTGACAATGTAGGGAAGGGCATTCCAGATAGCAGAAACAGCAGGAACAAAACAGCTTTGCCCCTACCCATTTCTTTGGTGTAGTCAGTGGCAAATATATTTCTGTATATATGCCCAATAGTGTACTACATGCACATTATTTGGTACAATTGCTTTTTGAATCAGTTAAGAGTATAAAAGGGAAAAAACACACTTATACTGTCTTTTGTAACTACAACTTTTCTCTTTAAACAGGAAAATAGCTACAAACTTAGGGGACTAGGGGAACATCAGTGTCTAGGACAGGCAGAATGCCCTGTAGTCCTGTCCACTATACTTAAGGGTAACTTATCTAATCCTCACAGCAACCCTCAGAATTAGCCATTGCTGGCTCCATTTTACAGATGGGACCACTGAAGCTTAGAAATGTACTCTGTGATACGTGGATGGTGAGCAACTAGTTGACTTGAAGTCTCCATCTGTCCCACTCGGAAGGTAATCCCCATTCCACATCTGGGGCTATTTTCCCTCTATTGGAGGAAACTTTTACCCAGAGATTCAGGGAAGTAATATCCTGGCTTTCTTCTGAGAGCTGATTCTTACACTTAAGATAATATTGCATGAGGGACACCTGAACACCATCAAGGTATCCAGCCTATCAGAAGTATTTCCCATATGGGGCAGGTGAAAGGTCACTACTTCTGTGAGGAAGGTGTCAGGAGTGGAGGCAGCTGTTGACTATTGGTCGTTAAGGCCCACACAGAACCAGCCAAGAAACTGCAC
The DNA here is from genome assembly GCF_021218885.2 of Marmota monax. Taxonomy (NCBI): domain Eukaryota; kingdom Metazoa; phylum Chordata; class Mammalia; order Rodentia; family Sciuridae; genus Marmota; species Marmota monax. Next base: position 19,163,463 of record NW_026695224.1, read on the forward strand.
AGCTGGAACGGGGAGTCATTGTGTGACTTGCCCCCAGGCCTGGCAGGAGGACTCACAATCTTGTCTGCCTTCTCTACTACTCCCTTCCCCTGTCCACTCCATTGTTTGTCCTGTGCTTTGAGTCACATTCTCCATGGGGCTTGGTGCATACAGCTAAGCTAACTTTGTCAAGAGCCTGGGCAACAGAAGAAAGAAACCCCCCTCACCTCCTGTAGCCTGAGTTCCATACTCCTAGTAATGTGGCCACAGCCCACAGGGAACACAGCAGAATGAGGCAGTCAAGAGAGGAAAGTAGTGAACAGAGTAGGATGTGGTCCAGGCCAGATGGAGCTACTGGTTGGCCCTAATTGCCTGGGCCTACCCTCCCTATCCTCTCATTTCTACCTCTTTACCTCCTACCCTGACTGCGAACCTCCCCACCCATGTTCATTAATGAAAAATTTTTAAATATAGAAATAATGTTTTTCAAGAATAAAAGGATATCAAGGTCACTGTTGTCCCATCAGCAATAGGCCAACCACAGATTCCATTTTGGCACCAATTCTGCTTGTCTATTGTTTTTAGACATCTCTGAAATATTTCGGTAAGTACTTTCCATGGCTAAGCTGGTCCTATCCAACACACAATTTCAGATTCTACTTTTTTCAGATTATTGAACAACATCAGCTTTTTCTCGTGGCCCTCCATATCCTCCAGTTCCAAATCCAGAGAATCAACCGAAGGTACATTAAAAATATTCTTTAAAAAATTATGTCTGTACTACACAGATACATACTTTTTTCTTGTCATTACTCCCTAAACAATACAATCTGACAACTATTTGCATAGTATTTGCATTGTATTAGATATTATAGCTGATCTAGCCATGATTTAAAGAATGTTGGGAGGATTTAAAGTATGTTGGAGTATGTGCATAGGTTTTATGCAAATACTATACCATATTATATAAAACTGGAACATCCTTTGATGTTCTACTATCCTCAAAGGTCCTGAACCCATCCCTCAGGGACATCAAGGGACAACTGTACAATTGACAACAACTAAGGCAATAGACCTCACAGAATGGGGCTGGGGATGTGGCTCAAGCGGTAGCGCGCTTGCCTGGCATGTGTGCGGCCCGGGTTCGATCCTCAGCACCACATACAAACAAAGATGTTGTGCCCGCCGAAAACTAAAAAATAAATATTAATATTCTCTCTCTCTCTCTCTCTGTCTTTAAAAAAAAAAGACCTCGCAGAAGTTTAAAGTGATTTATTTTTGTATACCCACTAAACTCTCATTACAAGCCCAGGAGATCAATACTATTCTTATGCTAATTTTTCAGTTGAGGAAAACAGATTCAGAGAAGTTGAGTGATTGGTTCCCACAGCTAAGTAAGTGAGAACACTGGGATTCAAACTCAGGCAGTCTGGCTCAGAACCACCACACCAAGCTGGCTGCTACTGTAGAAATTTGTGAAGCATGTTATTACCAGCTCTGTATCATGTTATATCCTGTAGCTGTAACACCCCTTCTTCACCTATACCCTCCAGATGTGTTGGAGTAAGACTGCTGTCAACAAGACTTTAAGACACTCATTGTGTAAACACAATTTTTTGTGTATTTTGGACAGTCTCACAGATCAAATTTCTCGGTCAAAGGATACATACCAGTTGCAGGGCTCTTGCTCCATACTGTTCAACAACTTTACGAGAGGTCAATCATTGGTACACTCGCCATCGGAAGAAGACACCTGCTCTGCCAACAGTGAGGGTATAATAAAGAGAACACACTGATGTTCCAAACTAAGACATCCCAGGACAGGACCCAGTGGATATGAAGTCTCCTAGCCTCATCAACATATGAGATTTTCTAGAAAATGGTCTGAGAAACATGTTCATTATTCCCAGGCCCCTTGGCCATTCTAGGTTTGAAAAGAGAGTCAGGGCAGGGGAGTACCTGTACAAAGGAGAAGGGAGCAGGGAGGCCCTTAAATTCAGAGAGGAAACATGGAAGCTGAGGGGCCAAGTGATCAGGTATCTGCTCCAATCTTAGAACCTACTGTGTGCTCAAAGTTTAACTCACACTAGCCCAAGCCCAACTTTAAACCTGTGCTTAGATAAGCAAACTGGACAAGGATTGCAGGTGGGTCAGTTTATTGAAGAGCCAAGACCATCTAATGTGACCTGTCACCCCAAGGAAGAGATAATTCTGTAGGCTGGTCAGAAGTTGCTCATAACTCCTCCCTTCCCAGGACCTACAGATGGGGTCTGAGGGAAGATATAAGTGGGACTTCCTGGCATTGGCAGTCTGCAGTCACAGCTGTTATCCTACCATCACGTCAGCCTGAGGCAGGAGCTGGCAGGAGCATGAGGTGGATTCTGGGTTTGAGTCTCACCCTGTGCCTGGTGGTACAGACAGCCCTAGGTAAGACCCTCAACCCTTCCTGAGAGTGTCCGCCAGGACAGGTCCCAGCTCAACCTTTCCTGGACAGTGGGGCGGGGGCACTTAGACAAGGTCTAAGCAGATGGAGGACGGAGTTTCAGGGCACTAATCCACCCACCCAGCAGTTGAAAGTCTAAACAAGTCCTTTGGCTTCTCTGAGCCCTAAGACTGCTCTACAAAATGAGAAGGGCATCTCCTGCCTCCCCCGCCACCTCCTTACCCCTGGACAAGTGAAGGGCCTTTCTTCTTTCCCTCCTTCCCTCCTTCCTACTTCCTTCTTCTAAGCAGGAGGCCTGCTTCTGCCTCCCTCTCCCCTACATGGACCTGCTCAATTCTCCCCAGTGTCTTTCTCTTTAAAATTACTATTGTGCTTTTTACTGTGTAAAAAAATATAGCGCATTTAGGTATATTAGGTAACTTTATTTAGGTATGAGACATATACAGCAAGGTGCACATATCTTAATTATACAATATTATATTACATATAAAATAACCACCATCCCGATCAAGATCTAGAACATTCCCAACATCCCATGTACCCATTCCCAATCAATACCTTCAAAGTGAACAACAGTTTGACTTCTGTCATAAATTAGTTTTGTCTATATAAATGCATATGTTTTAATTTGAGGGAAACTTTGCTAAAACTGCTTTAAGCATTTTGCTGCCTTTTCTTTTGTCTTTTTGTTGCACATTTCTAACATAGCTGTGATATTAGCATGTATATTTTATATGCTGCCCTTTTGTTTTGTTTTGCTTTTTCACTTAAAATCTTATTGAGCTAGGCATGGTGGCCCATGCCCATAATCCAAGCTTCTCAGGAAGCTGAGGCAGAAGGATTGCAAGTTCAAGGCTATTCTGGATGACTTAGAGAGATCCTGTCTCAAAACAAAAAATAAAAAGGACAGAGGTGTAGCTCAGTGGTACAGTGTCCCTTGAGTCAATTCCCAGCAACACACACACAAAAAAAAAAAAATTCAGAAGGTAGTTTATACCTTGAGTTTACAGTTATATTTACTTTACTTCATCCCCAGATATAAATGATCCTTCCATTGTCCACTGGGTTCAGAGCAGTCTTTGTTATGCAGATATGGTGTAGCAGCCTGTAATCCCAGCTACTTATGAGACTGAGGTAGGAGGATCTCAAGTTCAAAGTCAGCCTGGGAAATTTAGTGAGAACTTCTTCTCAGAGTAGTTCTCACAAAGGAGGAGGATAAAAGATGAAGCTCATAGGTAGAAAGCTCCTGGATTCAACCCCCAGTATGGTAGGGGTGGGGAACAGAACAGTCTCTGTTTTAATATTTCTGACTATTTTCAAAGCACAGGGGTCCAAAAATGAAATTACTGACTAAAAGTATGTGAACTTTTTATATATTTTACCAAATTATTTTCCCAATGCATTGTATCAATTTATTCTTCACCAACAAACAGTGTAGGTGGATGTCCTTTTCTCTGTATCTTCATCAGAACTAGATGCCATCATTTTTTTCATTTCTCAGCTGGCAGATGAAACTCCAGGTGTTGGTTAGCACAATTCATGACTTCCAATAAGGTAGATAGTGTTTTCATAAGTGCTTCCATGTCACCTCTGAGTAGCAGAGCTGGGATCAGGGCCACTCCATGGAAGCTCTTATTTGGAGGTTAGAGTACTCAGCCCCATGGTTAGGGGGTGGGAAGTGGACAAACACCACGGGTTAGAGAACAGCTCTGATGTGAAATCTTTCTATGTGACCTTGGGCGAGTTGCTCCACTTCAGCAACTGCTTAGTACAATTTGCCTTTTAAAGCTTTGGGGAAATGAGGTGAGATATATAGTGTTGGGCTATAGGAAGGGATCCATAAAGCATAGCTATTAGCTATTCCATCATGAGTGGCCCCTGAATTCAGGGAAAATCCAGGTCATATGACAAAAACTGACCTCCTGGCTCTGACCCACAAGTCCACAGACTGGTCACTGTCCTTTTCAGGGCTTTCAGACCTCCCCAGGCTCTTCCAGGGCCAATGAGAAGCCTATTTGAAAGAGTGTTGGAAACTGTAAATGGTGGCACACATAGAGAAGAGGTGAGATGGGCCCTTGCCCTGCTGACCTGCCTCCATGTCCAAAGTGCCACCATTACAGTCACTCCCTTGTGTCCAGATATTGCTTATGTAAGATCAGAAATGGGGAGACCTCGAGATGTGGGCAGGGAAGAATATTTTGGCCACCTGCAGCTGGGAGTGTGAGAGTGTGCTCTATCACACCAATCCAAAAATCAATTGCAACAAGATTTCCTGGAGATATTTGCAAATCTAATTTCCTGATGCAATCCTGAGATTCTCATTCAGAGAGTGTGGGGCATGGCCTAGGAATCTGTATTTTTGCAACAATCCCCACGTGATTCTGACACACCATAAGGTTTACTAATTACTTACATCAGATTTGCAGAATAAGGGATGTGAGGCCTAACCAACCCTTGGCAGTAGGAGTGGGGCAGGATGAGAGATTAGAAGAGAGTAAAGTACCCAAAGGCAGAAAGAGAGTTGGATTCAACTTGGTCTCTCTCCTATCTATTCCAAGAGCTGGCTATGGTGCCAGCATGCTTGTGTGTGTGTGTGTGTGTGTGTGTGTGTGCGCGCGCATGCACACATGTGTTATATGTATGTATGTTGTGGATTGGATACACTGCAACCTATGTATAACTGTACTTGAATACCTGTGTGCATATGTGCATACAGATGTTGTAATGGAAGCTCGAAAGTATGTGTAACTTGTCCAAGGTCATGGAAAGTGTCTCACATCAGGGCTCTGCTCTAAACCTGCCGTATTGAATTTCTGCATGTTTCTTTGTGAATGAGCTGTGCTCCTGTATACCTAGTATGCACAAATTTGGACATACACATGAGTATTGATTCAAGGTTCCATATGAGTGAGAATATGTATGTTTGTGTGTGTGTATATATGTGTGTGTGTATGTGTGTATATGCATATATATACATATAAATTTTTCCCTGAAACAAGACGGGCAAATATTAGTAACAAAAAAAGAGACGTTGCCGTGGCTGGGGTTGTGGCTCAGTGGTAGAGCGCTCACCTGGCATGTGCGAGGCCCTGGGTTCAATCCTCAGCACCACATAAAAGTAAATAAAATAAAGGTATTGACAACTACAACTAAAAAATAAATATTTTAAAAAAGAGAGATGTTGCCATATTAATAGCAGATAAGCAGAAATTAAAGTAAATGACATATTTATTGACATCAAATGATTCAAAGAGAAATAGACATATAAAAAAACATGAAATTTTATGTAACTACCAACATGACTTTGAAATTTTAAATGAGAGGAAAAAAATGCTGAGAGAAGTACAAGAAAGTGAACATTGACACAATTGTTATGAATAGCTTCAAGCTTAGCTGGGTGCAGTAATACATCACTGTAATCCCAGCAATTCAGGAGGCTAAAGTAGAAGGATTGCAAATTCAAGGCCAGACCCAACAGTTTAGCAAGACCCTATCAAAGAAAGAAAGTGGGGAGGAAGTAAAGAAACAAGAGAGAGACAGAGACAGAGACAGGGAGGGGGAGGGGGAGGACACAGAAAGGGAAAGGAAAAGAAGGGAAAGTGGGGGCTGGGGATTTGGCTCAGTGGTAGAGCACCCCCAGATTCAATCCTCAGTACCAAAAAGAAAAAAAGAAAAAAAAGCTTCAGACTTTTTTATTAAAATGAAAGGCAGTAGCCGGTTCCCATGGCAGAGGGGCCAGGGTTCCATCTGTGGTTGAGAGTGGCCAAGCTGGGATGACCCTTCTCCCTTCTCTTCCCAGGTGCCTTGTACACCAAGAAGCCTCTAGTGGTCACCAAATATGGGACCCTCCAAGGAAAGCAGATACTTGTGGGGAAGACGTCCCTCCATGTCTTCCTCGGAGTCCCCTTCTCCAGACCTCCTGTGGGTTCCCGTAGGTTTGCTCCTCCACAGCCCCCGAAGCCCTGGAAAGGAATCAAAGATGCCACTAACTACCCACCTGCGTAAGCCCAAGGACTGTCAGCTGGGAGGTGGGCAGAGCCTGAGGAGGGTGGTGGGTCAGGCTTTGAACAATTCACTGAGACCACAGGCAGGCCTGGGCCCATTCTAGGCCTCGGTTTCCAAACCTGTATAATATGTTGACAGGTCCAAATGGGATTTAAGGCACTGATAATTCTATTCTAGGTTTCTCACAGGAGAGCTCCAGGCAAGGGGGAGGTGGTCCCTCACTGTATCCTAGGGCCTGCTGGGAAGCTAGGGTTTTATAAATATGTCTGAGGAGCTGTGTGCTCACTCACAGCACAGCCCTGAGTTCTCTCCTCTGGAGCTTGATATCCAAGACAAACCCACATGGCACTACCTGTCCTTGCCTGCAGAGGGAGCTTCAAGATGGGGAATGCACAGGCTCAATTTCAGTCCCTGGGTCTTGTGGCCACCTCCTGCAGGGCTCAAGGCCTGAGGAGTCACAAAGCAAGATTGGAACAATAACTGCCCTTTGAACCAATGGACTTGGAGGTTTATTCAGAACAAGTGTATTTATTGTTTATTGTTTATTCAGAGCATTGAGAAATCTATTGCCCAGAATATTCTATGGCATTCATTAACAATCTTCAGCATCAGCTGGTCAAAGCACAAGTTTAGAAAAATGTCTGTTATGAGAACTTGGATGTCAGTTACTATAAAAAAGCTACAAATCCCACCCTGGGTGACTGGTTGTTAAGAAGAGGTTCCACTGCTAGAACAGGACCAACCAACCAATGTGGGGCAGAGGTTGTAGCATGCAAGAGGCCCTGAGTTCCATTCCCAGCACAACAAAACAAAAACATTATCACTATTACTAGAATACTGGGATATTAATTGTGTCAACACTGGCTGTCAAAGTGTGAACATTGGCATTCTAACAATGTTCACAAACATGTTTTCTAATAAACATTCTGAAACATTTGGAGCCCTGAGCATCAGGGGACAGAACATGGAATGACCATTGCTAGAATCCTGAGGACTGGGGCTTAGAGATTAGGGTGTCTACTGCCTAGATATCTAGGCATCCATTGTTGGAACACTGGCCATAAGCTGTTTGAACAAGGGCTGTTTGAAACAGAGTGTCATATGTAAGAGTCTGTGGATTGCTTAGAAACAACCTGTAGGGTGCGGGTTAAGGAAGAGCAGCCTCTCTAGGAGGCTGTTGCAGACATAGGGGTTTCTACCAGTGTAGTTACAGCCAAGGTGATAGAAAATGGTCAGATTCCACATTCATTTTAAAGGTAAAATTGATGGGATTTACCAGAAAATTGGTTATGACTCACAAGGAAAGAAGAGAAGCCATGGATAATAACTAGTTTCTAGCCAGAGCAGCCAAGGGAATAGGAGTACCATTTCCCCAAATGGGGAAGAGTGGGGGAAGAGTAGGAGTGGGAAAACACAAGTTCATTTGGGACACGTTAAGTCTGGCATGCAGATAGATGTCCATGTGGAGATATGGAATAGGTGGTTGGATGAAGCGGGCCAGAGGCAAACTGATCATCAGCATGAAAATGGCAGGAGTGTTTCAATAGAATAAAGCCCTGGGCCTGGATGAGGACAATTTGGTAAAGAACAGTCAGGAAAAAAAAAAGAGAGAGAGAGAGAGAGAACTGAGGGTTGAGGCCTAGGCACTCTTATGCTGAGATCTGGGAGAAGACGAGGAACCACCAAGGAGGTAGCAGGAAAATCAGGGGAGTGAGGTATTACAAAGATGAAACACTGTTAAAGAATGGGAGGGGGAGCATGGTCAACCACACTGAAGGCTGCCAGGCCCAGTAAGACAACAGCAGGCATTTAGCAAGATAGAGGTCTTTGGGGACCATGTTGGGAGTGGCTTTGGTGGTAGGATGGGAACAGAAGCCTCTGCTGTTCCTAACCCAGTTCTTGGCTAGAAAGCCCCAACTTTCCTGGTGAGAGGCTGGGTGTGGTCGTTGGACACCGACATTAGCTGCTACCTGAGGAGTCAAGCAAGGAAGAGCAAAGACATTCTAAAGTGATAGAGATATATTACCTGCTGAGGACTTTAGAGAATCTGAGTGGGGCTGGGGTCAAGGGAGAAACCATTGAAAAATTCAACCTGGGGGTGGGGGGTGGGGAAGCTAAAATAGTTGCTGGGGAAGGTGAATGGGAAATGATAGGTTTAGATAAGCCAGGTGGAAGTATTGTTTGGAAGGACAGATGAAAGGGGACAGCAATGCTCTAGGGACAGGATAGGAGGAAGAGAAGGAGTAGGCAGACTGGGTTTCCTGAACTCAATCAAATAGGTCCAGCTCCACCCTAACAAGAATAGAAACCCTAGGGTTTGACCAGAAGGCAGAAAAGTTGAAGCAGCCAGACGTCCACACTCTTCAAATAGCCACACAATGCAGGACATTGGGCTGGGTGTCAGAACTCAGATAAATCCACTACTGTCCCTGCCCTCAGAGAGTACTTGGTCACTTGGGGAGAAAAACAACCAATGGAAATAACTCCAACAAGTACCACAGGGCTGGGACAAGAGCTGGCCTTAAACATGATTAGAGGTTTGGTGGGCAGGGCAGGAGACACTTGGCTGAGGGGGAAGAGGCACCAGGGCTTGAAGTTGGGAGGCAGGCAAGTGGCCATATGTATCTGGAGCCAAGGGTGGCTGGGAAGAAGGTGACTGAATGGGAAGGAGGGCCAGGGTCAGTTTGCTCAAACTTCATCTGAGGGCAGTGGGTAGCCAGGGAAGTTTGAAGAAGGGAAGTGACATGGTCAGACTTGTGGATTTTGTCAACCTTTCTGGCTAGAGTGTAGAGGACAAGATGGAAAAGCATAAGAGACTGGGGCAATGTCCAGACCAGAGATTTGATAGCCTCGCCAATGCAACTTCCAGGGGATGGAGGGGACAGGGTATATTCTAAAACTGTTTGGGATGCAGATGGGAAACTGAGGGGGAGTGGGGGTTGAAAAACAGACACCAAGTTTCTCTCTCCACAACACCAGCAATCTCCATCAGGAGCAAGGAGTCACTTCCATCCCAAGATGCAATGGAGAAGGATGGGCCCTGGAGTAACCCACCTATCTCCCAGGCCTGTACCCCAAGACTAGTGGAGGCCTCCAGGGACACACGCAGACACAGACACACACACACAAACACACACACACACAGTAGTTGCCTGGATTCTTGTTTTGGTTCTATCCCCTCACTGCAGACACTGGTTGGAAACATTGTACCCGCAGGTGCCTTCAGGAGTCCTGGGGACAGATAACTTCCATGTACTTAAACACGGGGAAACAATACAAGTGGCTGCGCTTCAGCGAGGATTGCCTGTACCTGAACGTGTACGCCCCAGTTCACGCACATGGGGACCCTCTACTGCCGGTGAGCACTCGGTACTCTGCTACCCACGGTCCCACTCTGCTACCCACAGTCCCACTTTGTTACCCACGGTCCCACTCTGACTTGTTTTGTGGGACAAAACCAAGTCCCACAGAAGGCAGTGTTGAGACTTGAGACACTCAGTGAATCCAGTGCTGATACCCGGCTCAGGCCTTGGCCTTCCTCGCCCAGGTGATGGTCTGGTTCCCGGGAGGCGCCTTCCTTGTTGGCTCGGCTTCCACTTACGAGGGCTCTGAATTAGCAGCCCGTGAGAAAGTGGTGCTGGTGTTTCTGCAGCACAGGCTGGGCATCCTGGGCTTCCTAAGGTGAGCTGCTCCAGGCAGAGAAGGCAGAGACTAGTGGAAGGGGAAGGGCGTGGCCTGTGGGCGGGACCACCGAAGATGGTGGCGAGGATAGTGCCTAATATTTGCTGAAAGGGGCATAACTCCATACTGTCTCAAAGGGGTGATCCTTCCTCTATGGAAGCAGGTGTGGTTGCAGAATTAGGTCTCAGTGGGGAAAGAAAGCAGGGTGGGGTTCAGGTGGAAGCCCTCTGCATCCTGACCTTCGAAATTTGGGTCTCTGATCGTGAACCCCTGGCGGCCCAGCACCAGTGACAACCAGGCCCGAGGCAACTGGGCGCTGCTGGATCAGATTGAGGCTCTACGCTGGGTTCAGGAGAACATTGAGGCCTTTGGTGGAGACCCAAACAGCGTGACCTTGTTCGGGCAGTCGTCGGGGGCCATGTGCATTTCAGGACTGGTGAGCATGATGTCCTAATGAACCAGCACAAACACAGGCTCCCAGGTTCCATAATTGTAACTTCCACTGGCACGTGCACAGATCTGCATGTACATGAACATACTTGCTTCCAGATCTGCCTTCACTGCTTCCAAGGATACCACTCTTGTCAAAGGTACCACCCCTCTTAGCAAAGGGTGTCTGCTCTGTTCAGGGATAGCACTGATGACAAAACCAAGTCCCACAGAAGGGAATGTTGAGACTTGAGACTCTCAGTGAATCCAGTGCTGATACCCAGCACTTCCTGCCTACCTACTTTCTCCCAGCACTGTATTCCCTGAACAGAGCCCACTATCTGCCCTCTGAGCAGAGCTAGAGTCACAAACCAGGCCTGGAAGTTAGGGCCTGGGTTGGAGAACCAACTTTGACCCTGACTCTGGGGTCTGCTGACCTGGGGTGTGCCTGGAAGCACACAATTCTGTGAAATGAGCAGGGATCATGTAGGGCCTTGCAGGTCACCACTGTAATAATAATACTCAAACACCTGAGCACTTTCTGTGTGCCAGGGACTCTTCTAAGCAGCTTACATATATTCCTTCATTTGAGTCCATTAATAGTTCCAAAAGAAAAGTATTGTTGTCCTTATTCTACATATAAAGAAACTGAGGCCTAGAGAAATGAAGCAACTTTATGCAAAGTGCACTGGAGAGCAGGGACAGAGTTGGATTTAGATGTGGATTTAGAGGCAGCTCAGTCTGCTGTATGGGACTGAATTAGAAGTGGGAAAACACTTGGAAGACCAACGAGATAATGGAGGTGGGCAGGAAGGATGGAGAGTAAAGGGTGGTGGCAGAGTGAGGCACACTGTCACATAGACAGGACTTAACTAGGACTTGGGGATAAGCAGAGGAAATAGGGAAGGTCCCTATTGCTGTATTGATAGTGTGGGTGCGATGATAGTCAGCTGGAGTTTGGATGCAGCAGGTGTGGGGCATATGAATTCTGAGGACAGGATAGGAAGCCAGAAATGTGGTTGTTCTCCAGACTGGGGCAATGGAAAGACACTAAGAGCTATCAACACAGGTAACTGGGACTGTAGGAACCATAGGGTCTCTCCTTTACCCTCATTTCTAATCCTATAGCAGAGAAAGACTCTTTACCTACACTAGCAGATCCTTTCCTGCAATCTCAGATTCCTTCTGCACAAACCAGAGGCAGGAAGGCATTGGCTTTAGGTCTGTGACTCCAGCCCAGGATTCCTGGCTCCATCTCAGCTGCTTGTCCTCCTTGAGCCCTTTTGGGCTACTCAGCAAGGGCCAGATAGGCACCCAAAACAGCCTAAGTGGCCTTACTTGTGCATCTCATGGATGCCCTGCTCCTCACCTCTACAGATGTTGTCACCCCTAGCCCAGGGTCTCTTTCATCGGGCCATTTCCCAGAGTGGCACTGTGCTATTCAAAGTCTTCATCACTCGTGACCCATTGAAGGTGGCCAAGGTGGGTATCTCTCTTCCCTCAGGGCTTGGTAATTGGGCAGAATGGGACATCCCTGAGCACCCATGCTTCTCTCTACAGGAGGTTGCTCACCTGGCTGGCTGCAACCACAACAGCACAAGGATCATAATAGAGTGTCTAAGGTCTCTATCAGGGGCCCAGATGATGCGTGTGTCCAGGAAGATGGTAGGTAAAGCATTCTAGCTGCTTGATCTGGCTGCCTGCAAGTTATAGTCACCAGGGAATCTATTTCAAGAGCACATTGAGGAGATTTCTTTGATTCTGATCCCCTCATCTCCCCCCATAGAATTTTTTCCACATGAACTTCCAGAAACAACCTCAAGAGGTAAGCAGGCCACTTTCTGCAACTTGAGTATTTATTGAGCACCTATGGTGTTCCAGGCACTCAGGATACTCAAGGAACTCTTGAAGTCAAGATCCCTCCCTTAGTGGAACTGATGTTCAGTGGGGAGAGACAATAAACCCTATAAATTAATAAATTATTCACCTCCTTAGAAGGTAATAATCAATTGGCCACAAGTGGAGAGGGCAAGGGGGTCAGGCATGGTGGGAGTGATAGAATTTTAAATACAATAGATAGTGTAGGCCTCATTGCACTTGATCATAGCCAAAAGGCAAAGAAACAATACTGCAGGCCTATGTCAATGAAGTGACATTTTGCAAAGATTTTCAAGAGATGAGGGAGTGAGCAATGTGGACATCTGGGGAAAGCATCACAAGTCTGAGTAGCCTGGTTCTGTCTGTCCTGTTCCCTTCTCACACCCACCTTCCTAGAGGTCACCATGGCCATTCCCAGTTTTTTCTCAAAGAGCCTAGGCTAGAGAAACCCCTGGAGGAGGATCTGCTGAGCTGGGCACCCAAGGTCAGAGCAACCCTGGGAAGACATGTGAGATCATTGCCTGGAAACACCCTGGCTTTGCAGATTATATGGTTCCTGAGCCCTGTGGTGGACGGTGTGGTGTTCCCAGATGACCCTGTGGTGCTTCTGACCCAGGGACAGGTTTCACCTGTACCCTATCTTCTAGGTGTCAACAATCTGGAGTTCAGTTGGCTCTTGCCTTATGTAAGTGAGTGGGGTAGCAGAGGATGCTTCTTGGAAAGTGTTGAGCACCAGGTTAGATCCCAGTAGCCTCTCTGGGGATATACAAGTATTTGGGAACCTCCTGTATTCCCTACACAGGGAGATCTGGCTAGGAATGATGGAGGAGAGGGGAAAGACTTGTGGCCTCTTAGAGGTTTTGAGGGCCCTAAATCCTCACTCAAGTCATAGGTTAGATGGATTATAATGTCCATTCCTAAGCCCCCAGACAACTATAAGTCCTGGGTCTCTCCTTTTCTCCCACATCTGGGTCAATTCCCCGGCTCAGAATGGGCCCTCCTATCCCCACTTCAGCTCTAGATCAGGTAGAAGTGACAGAAAGCAGAGCAGGACAGGATCATGGGCCTTTCCTGGGCTGTGTGCTCTGTCTGAGAATTCTCCATTCAAGATGGGCAAGATCTCAGACGTAACCCACACCTGGGTCCCTGTCTTGGGAGCAGATCATGAAATTCCCACTAAACCGGTATTCATCGAAGAAAGAAGTTCTCACTAGGCTGCTCTGGATTACCAGCACCCTGTTGGTGAGGAGCCCAGCTGGCAGGGGTGCTCAGTTTGAACAGAGCTGACACCCCTCTTTTATTCTTTCTTACCTCGTAGGTGCTCTCTGTTAAGAGCCTTCAGCCTGGGTCAGGGTCTTTCTTGGAGGGCCCAAAGGGGTTTGGAATGGGATTAGATAGTTGCCCATGGACAAGGTCCCTGGGGCATCCTCAGGGTCGTGGGAGGCAGTTCTCATGCAGCAAAAACAGGGGTAAAAACAAGCCAAGATGGAGGCCTTCCTGGGAAGCTCCCCATCCCAAAACTCCTGGGGGGCTGAGGCTGGATCCAAGTCACTGGTATGCCCACTTATGGCCTAGCTGGTACAACAGGCCTCAGGGTGGGTATGGCCTCCCCACCCAGAATGTCACTAAGGAGCAGATACCACTTGTGGTGGAGGAGTACCTGAACGACACCCCTAAGCATGACTGGAAGGTGTTCCGAAACCATGTGATGGACCTAGCTGGAGATGCCACCTTTGTGTACACCACGCTGCAAGCAGCCCGTTACTACCGAGGTATGGGAGGAGGTGTCCCCAAGAGTGACCACACTGTTCCCCTCCATTTTCCAACTACACTACTTTCCAATTGAGTTCAACAACTGCTCACCTACCCTCTCTGTACTTCTGGCTGGTGTAGGACTCCAAGATGCCACAGAGAAGGCAGAGAGCTATCAACTGTACGACAGGAAGGGTTGTTCCCTTCCTTGTTCCCGGAGCAAGGACTCACCCAGCCCTAAATAGAAAGCTAGTGTGTCTAGGAAGTCTTCCTGGCTGAGAGGACAAGCTTAGGAGCAACTTGACAGTCCTGCCTAAGTTGAATGGAGCTTAGGCATATGTGAGCGAGAGGTCAAAGGTAGGGATGGAAGACAGATAGTCACCGAAGATCCTTAAATGCCTGGAAAGAATGGGAAGTTCAGAAAAGGAAAGAGGAAGGCTTCCATGATCTTTGCCATAATCCTGTGAATTCAATTTTATTGTCCCCATTCTGCAGATGAGCAGTTGCAGCTCAGAGAGGTTGAGAGGCTTGCCCAGGGTGTTACAGCTAACAAGTAGTGCAGACAGGATTCAAATATGCTCTCTTGATTCTGAAGCTGAAGCTCTTTCTCCTTCTTGATACAGTGGGTGGGATACATGGGGTGGATGGGAATCCCAGGCTGGGCTTTTCCTGCAGCCCTCTCTGGTGTCCTCATTCACAGATGCTAGCTTCCCTGTTTACCTGTATGAGTTTGAGCACCACGCTCCCTCAGGCATAATTGTCAAACCTCGCAATGATGGGGCAGACCACGGGGACGAGATCCGCTTCATCTTTGGGAGCCCATTCTCCAAAGGTGCTAAATCCCTGCCTCGGTATTTATTCCCCCCATGTGTTTATGCAGATCTGCCCCTCCAACAGCTGGCCACAGGGAGCTAGCCAGTTCCTCGTATGGGATGCTCTCCCAAATGAAAGTCTTGTGCATAGCTGAAGGTTGGCACCCCAGGTCTGTTCCAAATACCACATCCCCTTCTGCCTCCAGGCTCATTCACAGATGGAGAGAAGGCACTCAGCCTCCGGATGATGAAATATTGGGCCAACTTTGCCCGCACTGGGTGAGTAGTTTGATCCCCTGACTCATCTGGGTCGTGCTAGACCTGAAGGCTGGCTGCTTTGGGTATTTGCCCCTGCATGTCCCAAAAGAACTGCACAATCAGCTGGACCAGGGTGCCCCTTCCCCCTCGACGTTTCCCAGTCAGTCACAAGATCCTAAATGTCTACAGGATGTGATCCTCTCTGTCACATGACAGACATTCTACACTCACTCTCTTTGTGTACCCATCCCCTGTACTGGGGAGCTGGAATTCAAGGATGTCACAGATGTGCAACCCATGCTCCTATAGTTCACTATATAAAAACAAAAATCAGGCACAATGACAGCTGTACCAGGTGGAACAGTAGGCACTTTGAGAATATCGAGGAGGTGTCTGATCCAACCTGGGTGGGCAGAGGAGGCTTCAGTTGGAGGTGACAACTATACTGAGCTTTGGCTGCCTCCTGACTATTTTTATATCTCCACATTCTCCAGCGCCTACCATGATACTAGACGGGTCTGCCTGAAATATCATTTGACCTCCTTAAAACCCTTTGTGGCTCCCAGGTGCCCCCAGAATAAAGTCCCATACCCATAGACTGCATGAAAGCCTCTCCATTAATCTTTCCTGTAGCTTGGCTTGGTGGCACACACCTGTAAACTCAGGGACTTGGAAGGCTGAGACAGGAGGATCACAAGTTCAAAGCTAGCCTCAGCAACTTAGCAAGACCCTGTCTCAAGAAAAATTAAAAATTAAAAAAAAATAAGAACTGGGGATGTAGTTTAGTGCCCCTAGGTTCAATCCCAGCACAAAAGAAAAAGAAATGTGATCCCTTTGCACTTTCCTTCACATACACCCTGTTCTCACCTAACCCTGTACTTGTGCTTCTTCTAAAGCCCTGGTCTTTCATATGTTTAATCCCTGAACATGCTATTCCGTCTGCCAGGAAGCCACACCCCTTCCAACTCTTTCTTAAATATCTGTTTAAACATCGTCTCCATAAAGTCCTCCTAATCTCCAATGCCCAAGGAGAAGATAAATGAGGGAAGGGTAAGAGGAGATGGAACAAAGGGAGGGGGAAGAATCCTCTCGCCTTTCTCCTCTGGAATAGGAACCCCAATGATGGGAAGTTGCCCTACTGGCCGCGCTATGACAAAGATGAAAAGTATCTGCAGCTGAACCTTACCACAGGAGTGGGTGTGAAGCTCAAGGACAAGAAGATGGCCTTCTGGAGGAGACTGCGCCAGTCTCAGAGACCCGAGAAGCAGAAGCAATTCTGAGAGTGACCATATGGGAGGAAG